>NC_057796.1:145960443-145989686 GCF_018294505.1 Triticum aestivum | reverse complement strand
CGACGCCGTTCCGCCGCCCCTCGTCGACCCCGTCGCCACCCGCCGCCTCCCCGCACCCCGCCCGCACCCCGAAGCCGCCGCCGCCGAGTCCCTTTTTTTAAAAAACCCGATTCGGTTTATTTTTTAGGAACCCTAGGTTTATTGTTTTTGTATAGATCGGTTTATTTTTTTCGGTTCAGTTAGTTAGTGAACGTTCGCCGATTCGTTCGTTTTAACGAACGTATTCGCTGTTAACGACCGTCCGTTCGATTAACTGTTCGTCAGTTTTCTTTTCGCCGGATTTTCCGCGATTATTCCAGATCGCGATTTCTGATCAGATTTTCGTTCTGGTTTATCTTTTCGCTCTATTATCGGAATCAGGCGATTCAAGCGCCTAGAGTTTCGTCTCGAAATTCTCTTTCCGATTAACCTACTCAAACAAGTTTTTTCTACTGTAAAATTTGACCTAGATCCAGATTAGTAAACAAAGCTTGTTTCTTTCGCCGTTGACTTTCGTTGCTTCGTTCGATTTGTTTCTTTTTGCAAACCGGAGTTCTTAAGTTGAACTTTCTGGTTAGATCTTTTATTTGAGTTTTACCTGTGCTTTTGATGAGTGCTTATTGTATGCTTTTTTGTTTGCGATAGAGTACCCGGAGTGCGCCGCTTGCTACTTCGAATCTCTAAGTTTCACGGATCATCAGCAAGGCATAACACTTTGATCATACCTCTTTTACTACCCAGTTTTATTGCATTAGACAAATCCTCAAACATTGCATGGTTAGGATCTAATTAAATTGTGGGTATTGGGAAGTAGTTGAGGTAGTACCTATTACCTGTTTTATTATCAAACCCTTGGGAGTTACTTCTACGTTTGCTTATATTGCTATGCTATGCTAGTAGACGTGGATTGGGTTTGAGTGTATCCATGACAGATGTGAGATTGTTAATATATGGTTAAACTTAAGGTGGCAACTAAAACTCACATCTGGGTGGATTGAGGTACCTGGGTATTCCAGGATTGCCTGTTTTTCTAAGGACCGCCACCCAGGCTCAAAGGGATCATGAGATTATTCTTGCTAGAAACTTCCGTGTGCAGCCACAAGCTATTATGGGCTCTAGCATAGTTGATTAAGTTGTGTGAGCTCTTGAAGAGGTAGACTAGCAGATGTAGGGGTTGTAGGTGGTACTGTCTACCCGGAGTAGAGAGTTAACGCTTCTGAAAGACTGTGTCTCGGTCATCCGTTTCTCAAACACCATGAAGTGCGAGAATCCCAACGGAGGAGATCGAGTCTTGTGGGGAAAAGTGCACAAACCACTGCATAGTGTACAATCTAATCATGGTTAGCCGTGTCCCCGGTTATGGACATCTTGAGTATCTAGTACTTGGATTATCATGTGAATCTCATCACCATGTTGCTTTAATTAATTTTGTTGGGTTATTGATGATACTTAATTGGGATTGAGAATGCTGTCAACCATTCTCAATGTTTAACAACCACCATGATAGTTAAATAAAATTTATTCCTTTGCAGTAGGGAAAATTGGCTTTTCGCAAAACTGTAACCATATAGCCTTCTACCAGCCATATATGCATGTAGTATAGCATTATTATGTTCTTTACTCTCTATGTGTTACATTGCCAGCATATTCCATGTGCTGACCCGTTTCGAGCTGCAACGTTTCATGTTGCAGACTTTTCAGACGACGAGTAAGGTGCCTTAGGTCGTGGTCTTATACTCAGTGATGCCGTTGGAGTTGATGGACTCACTATTCTTCCAAGTCTTCCGCTGTTATCGTATTTAGATGGCCTTAAGCCATATTTATCATACTTATTCTCTTTTGAGATACTCGTTGTAATAAGTGTGTGATTTCTACTCTGTTATAAATCCTCCATTTGTACTGTGCATGTCAGCATTACTGATCCAGGGATGACACTGGTGCACAGCAGCACAGACTGTTTGAGGTCTGGTCGCTAGACGAAGAGGCTAGCAATGATGGAAGGGTGAGAGTGCGTATAATCCATGGACTCAACATTAGTCATAAAGAACTCACATACTTATTGCAAAAATCTACAAGTCATCAAAAACCAAGCACTACGCGCATGCTCCTAGGGGGATATATTGGTAGGAAAAGACCTTCGCTCGTCCCCGACCGCCACTCATAAGGAGGACAATCAAAGAACAACTCATGTTTCAAATTTGTTACATAACGTTTACCATACGTGCATGCTACGGGACTTGCAAACTTCAACACAAGCATTTCTCCAATTCACAACTACTCAACTAGCACGACTTTGATATTATTACCTCCATATCTCAAAACAATCATCAAGCATCAAACTTCTCTTAGTATGCAACACACTCATAAGAAAGTTTTAACTAATCTTGAATACCTGGCATATTTGGATTATTTAAGAAAATTACCATGCTATTTAAGACTCTCAAAATAATCTAAGTGAAGCATGAGAGATCAATAGTTTCTATAAAAAAATCCACCACCGTGCTCTAAAAGATATAAGTGAAGTACTAGAGCAAAACTATATTAACTCAAAAGACATAAGTGAAGCACATAGAGTATTCTAACAAATTCCAAATCATGTATGGATCTCTCAAAAGGTGTGTACAGCAAGGATGATTGTGGTAAACTAAAAAGCAAAGACTCAAATCATTCAAGACGCTCCAGGCAAAACACATATCATGTGGTGAATAAAAATATAGCTCCAAGTAAAGTTACCGATGGAAGTAGACGAAAGAGGGGATGCCTTCCGGTGCATCCCCAAGCTTTGGCTTTTTGGTGTCCTTAGATTATCTTGGGGGTTCCATGGGAATCCCCAAGCTTAGGCTCTTTCCACTCCTTGTTCCATAATCCATCAAAATCTTTCACCCAAAACTTGAAAACTTCACAGCACAAAACTCAACAGAAATCTCGTGAGCTCCGTTAGCGAAAGAAAACAAAAGACCACTTCAAGGTACTGTAATGAACTCATTCTTTATTTATATTGGTCTTAAACCTACTGTATTCCAACTTCTCTATGGTTTATAAACTATTTTACTAGCATAGATTCATCAAAATAAGTAAACAACACACGAAAAACAGAATCTGTCAAAAACAGAACAGTCTGTAGTAATCTGTAACAAACGAAAACTTCTGGAACTCCAAAAAATCAGACAAAATAGGAAGACCTAGGAAATTTGTTTATTGATCAGCAGCAATTGAAATCAGTATTTTATCACGTTCTGGTGATTTTTAACAATTGTTTTCGTGAACAGAAAGTTTCTGGAAATTTCTGCAAGATCAAATAACTATCATCCAAGAAGATCCTATAGGTTTAACTTGGCACAAACACTAATTAGAAAATAAAAATACATCTAACCAGAGGCTAGATCAAAGATTTATTCGTAAACAGAAGCAAAAGCAAAAAAACTAAAAATAAAATTGGGTTGCCTCCCAACAAGCGCTATCGTTTAACGCCCCTAGCTAGGCATAAAAGCAAGGATAGATCTAGGTATTGCCATCTACGGTAGGCAATCCATAAGTGGCTCTCATGATAGATTCATATGGTAATTTTATTTTCTTCCTAGGGAAGTGTTCCATGCCTTTATTTAATGGAAATTGGAATCTAATATTCCCTTCCTTCATATCAATAATTGCACCAATCGTTCTAAGGAAAGGTCTACCAAGAATAATAGGACATGAAGGATTGCAATCTATATCAAGAACGATAAAATCTACGGGCACATAATTCCTATTTGCAACAATAAAAACATCATTAATTCTTCCCATAGGTTTCTTAATAGTGGAATCCGCAAGGTGCAAGTTTAGAGAGCAATCATCAAAATCACGGAAATCTAGCAAATCGCACAAAGTTTTGGGAATAGTGGGAACACTAGCACCCAAATCACATAAAGCATAGAACTCATGATCCTTAATCTTAATTTTAATAGTTGGTTCCCACTCATCATAAAGTTTTCTAGGGATAGAAACTTCCAACTCAAGCTTTTCTTCATAAGATTGCATCAAGGCATCAACGATATGTTTAGTAAACGCCTTATTTTGACTATAAGCATGAGGAGAATTTAGAACGGATTGCAACAAGGAAATACAATCAATCAAAGAGCAATTTTCATAATTAAATTCCTTGAAATCCAAAATAGTGGGTTTATTAGCATCTAGGGTTTTGATTTCTTCAATCCCACTTTTATCAAATTTAGCATCAAGATCTAAAAACTCCGAATTTTTAGAACGCCTTCTAGGTAAAGGTGGATCATATTCAGTCCCATCATTATCAAGATTCATATTGCAAAACAAAGATTTAATAGGGGACACATCAACAACTTTTAGATCTTCATCTTTATTTTCATAGAAATTTGAGGAACACGCTTTCATAAAGCAATCTTTCTTAGCACGCATTCTAGCGGTTCTTTCTTTGCACTCATCAATGGAAATTATCATGGCTTTGAGAGACTCATTGATATCATGCTTAGGATGAATAGATCTACGCTTTAAAGAATCAACATCAAGAGAAATTCTATCAACGTTCCTAGCCAATTCATCAACTTTAAGCAATTTCTCTTCAAGCAAAGCATTGAAATTCTTTTGCGAATTCATAAACTCTTTAACACTAGTCTCAAATTCAGAGGGCATCTTATTAAAATTTCCATAATAATTTCTGTAGGAATTACCATAATTATTAGAGGAATTACTAGGATAAGGCCTAGGATTAAAGTTTCCTCTATACGCGTTGTTACCAAAATTATTCCTACCAACAAAATTCACATCCATAGATTCATTATTATTCTCAATCAAAGTAGACAAAGGCATATCATTAGGATCGGAAGAAACACACTTACTAGCAAATAATTTCATAAGTTCATCCATCTTTCCACTCAAAACATTAATTTCTTCTATCGCATGCACTTTTTTATTAGTAGATCTTTCAGTGTGCCATTGAGAATAATTAACCATAATATTATCTAGGAGTTTAGTAGCTTCTCCTAAAGTGATTTCCATAAAAGTGCCTCCCGCGGCCGAATCTAAAAGATTTCTAGAAGCAAAATTCAATCCGGCATAAAAAATTTGTATAATCATCCACAAATTCAAACCATGAGTAGGGCAATTACGTATCATTAATTTCATCCTCTCCCAAGCTTGTGCAACATGTTCATGATCAAGGTGCTTAAAATTCATAATATCGTTTCTAAGAGAGATGATCTTAGCGGGAGGAAAATACTTAGAGATAAAAGCATCTTTGCACTTGTTCCAAGAATCAATACTATTTTTAGGCAAAGACGAAAACCAAGCTTTAGCACGATCTCTAAGCGAAAAAGGAAATAGCTTCAATTTAACAATATCATTATCAACATCTTTCTTCTTTTGCATATCACACAAATCAACGAAGCTATTTAGATGAGTAGCGGCATCTTCACTAGGAAGGCCGGCGAATTGATCTTTCATGACAAGATTCAACAAAGCAGCATTGATTTCACAATATTCAGTATCGGTAAGAGGAGCAATCGGAGTGCTAAGGAAATCATTATTGTTGGTATTGGTAAAGTCACATAATTTGGTATTATCTTGAGCCATCGTGACAAACGAGCAATCCAACACACGAGCAAACAAAAAGCAAGCGAAAAAAAAGAGGCGAACGAAAAGAGAGGGCGAATAAAACGGCAAGGGTGAAGTGGGGGAGAGGAAAACGAGAGGCAAATGGCAAATAATGTAATGCGGGAGATAAGGGTTTGTGATGGGTACTTGGTATGTTGGCTTTTGCGTAGACCTCCCCGGCAACGGCGCCAGAAATCCTTCTTGCTACCTCTTGAGCACTGCGTTGGTTTTCCCTTGAAGAGGAAAGGGTGATGCAGCAAAGTAGCGTAAGTATTTCCCTCAGTTTTTGAGAACCAAGGTATCAATCCAGTAGGAGGCTACGCGCGAGTCCCTCGTACCTACACAAAACAAATAAATCCTCGCAACCAACGCGATAAGGGGTTGTCAATCCCTTCACGGTCACTTACGAGAGTGAGATCTGATAGATATGATAGGATAATATTTTTGGTATTTTTGTGATAAAGATGCAAAGTAAAATAAAAGCAAAGTAAAAAAGCAAAGGAAATAACTAAGTGTTTTTTTGACTGGGAACTGTGGGGCAAACCCCCACAGCACATCAAAAACTTTATTAAACAAAGTAACAAAGATACAATAGCTGATTACAGGGAGCAATCTAGAAAAATAAGCTAAACTAAAAGGAGAGGAGGGGGCATAAAAGCCTTACTACACTAAGCCTTAAGGGGGAAGGAAAGAGATCCACTTGAGAAGGTCATCCTTGTAGGCAGATTTAATCCTGTATTGCCACAAAGAGATATCATGCCTAAAAGCAGCACGCCATTTATAAAATTTGGCCCTCTCATTTCTGAAAACCTTGGCATTTCGAATGATCCAAATGTTCCAACATGCAGTGAACACCACTTCAGAGAAAAAAGGCTTGTCAAAATCATTCCTAGCCTGAATAGCCACATGAGACATAGAGTTCCCTGTAGGCCAATCAATTGCAGGTAGTTCCAGACATGAACACTGAAATTGCAGTTGAAGAAGATATGATCCCTGGTCTCTCGAACTTGCAGGGGGTAGAGTCTACAATGCACACCATCCTCCATGTGCCAATGCCTTCTTTCCACCATATCCTTTGTATTCAGCCTGTCCATGATGAGCATCCAAGCAAACACCTTAATCTTGAGAGTATAGGATGATTTTCATATCCAACAGAGCAGAGGGTTAAAGGTTTCAGACTGGAATGTGTTGGTGTAAAACATCTTGGGTCTATACTGCTTGGAAGAGTTCTGCCAAAACCACACATCCTTAGAGCCAGATACTCTGCTATGAGAATCCATCATAGATTCAATCATGCCCAACTCTCCAAAAGCCTGAGTAGACAGGGGGAGATGGAAATGCTGTACAATATCCAGAGAACTGAAGAACTCCTTGACTGTATTCCATGGGTACTTAACATAAGAAAATAATCTAGGAAATCTTGATTGAAGAGGAGAGACCTCATCACCAATATTCCAGTTATCTGACCAGAACAGAGCAGTGTCACCATCATTAACGTCAACCCAAGAACACTCTCTAAAACTCAGCACAACCTTGCAAATATCCTTCCACCAGAAAGAGCCACAAGTAGATGTTCCTTGAGGCACCCTTCCATGGTAGTAAGAGTCCCAAATGAGAGATACCCAAGGAATATCAATTTTATTGAGGAAGTTACTAGCATGTTTGTGGAGCAAGGCAACATTTTGAACCCCCAGATTGAGAATACCAAGACCACCCCTGTTTTTTGGCCTACAAATAAGCTCCCAAGCAGCAAGGGAGGGGGCAGGTTCATCTCTATTCTTTCTCCACAAACACTGCCTCTGAATTCTCTCTAACTGCTTGAGTATTCCAGCTGGAACAGCCAAACTACACATAAAGAAGATGGGCATTGAAGACAGAGCAGAGTTCAAAATTGAAGCCTCTCCCCTTGATTGAGAAAAGAGGAACTAGCAGTCATTCTTCTCTCCATACAGTCCACCAGAGGCATAAAGTCCACCATTTTGGGCCTTGTGGTTCCCACTGGCAGCCCAAGATAAGTGAAAGGCATCTTTCCTATCTGGCAACCAAAAGCAACAGCAAGATCATTCATGACAATAGGATCAACATTTATGGGGATGAGGAAAGATTTGTGGTATTTGACATCAAGGCCAGTGGACTGAGCAAACACTTGAAGCATATCTTTTAAGGCCAGGAGCTGAATCCTGTCAGCAGGTAAGATGGTTAAAGTATCATCTGCATATTGGATCACAGGGTAATCCTTGTCATGACAAGGGATAGGCAGTTGGAGAATTCCTCTTCTGAACATGTCATTGATGACAGATTGCAACAGATCAGCAGCAATAACAAAGAGAAGTAGAGAGACAGGATCACCCTGCCTGACCCCCTTTTTACAAACAAATTTTCTCCCAGGGACACCATTAAGAAGAACTGAGGAAGTACCAGTGCCCAGCAGCTGCTTCATCCAGAGAATCCATTTCTCATTAAAACCTTTATGCCTAAGAATCTGAAAAAGAGTCTCATGTTCCAGAGAGTCAAAAGCCTTTTCAAAATCTAACTTAAGGATTACAATTGGCCTCCTAGATTGATGACACTGATGCAAATACTCAAAAGTCCAGCCAATACAATCATGGATTGTTCTACTCTTAATAAAACCATATTGGTTCTTGTGAATGCACTGCAAGATCACCTCTTGAAACCTATTTGCTGCCATTTTAGAAAGAAACTTCAGGCCCATACTAGTGAGAGAAATAGGCCTATAATCTCCAACCTCTTCAGGTGCAAGCTTTTTAGGTACAAGAGTAATGTAGGAATCATTAATGTTATCCAAGATAGCACCACCCTCATAGAATTCATGAGCTAGCTCATAAAAGTCCTGAGAAATTAGATGCCAGCATTTTTTGAAAAACAGGCCATTAAAGCCATGAGGACCTGGAGCTTTATCCACAGGCATATGCCGAACCACCTTGTCCATTTCATCTTTTCCAAAAGGTTTGGTGAGAATGTCAAGGCCTTCCACAGGGGTGATGAGAGCAGAGAGGTCAAAGCCCATGACAACACCTCTTGATGTGCCCATCCTATTTTTAAAACAATTCCAGATGATTCCTTCCATTTGAGCAATCATTGATCACAGTACCATCAGACAATTTGAGACTTGCAATAGAATTCCTCCTGTGCCTTTCAGTGGCCATGGCATGGAAAAACTTTGTATTTTCCCCTCCCACCTTAATGTATCTGATAGTACACCTTTTCTTCCAATAAAGGAATTGCAAATGTAGCAATTTCTCCAGGTGCACTTTGACAATTTTCCTGAAGTTAAGCTCCTGAATAAACAGAGGCCTCCACTCCTCCAAATCATCCAGCAGCAAAATAACATGATTACATTTACCAATCAGGAGTTTCAACTTAGAAACATTCATTTGCCATCTTTTAAGGCACATTCTGAGAGACTTGAACTTATCAGCAATTCTAGCAGTTATGTGTCCCTTCCTAGAAGGCATTTTCCAAGACTTGGCAACACAATCCATAAATCCTCCAGCTCCAACCAATAGTTCTCAAACCTAAATAGATTTGACTTAGGGATAGATGTTTTGATTGTGACAACACAGGGGACATGATCAGATGCAGTCCTAGCAAGGGGGAGCACTTCAGTCATAGGATAGACAGAGATCCAGTCTACTGAGGTGAAAAACCAGTCCAATTGCTCAAGAAGTGGGCTGTCTTGCATATTGGACCAAGTGAAAGCTCTTCCCTTGATGGGTAACTCTAGAAGGCCCAAATTCCCAATTATCTCATTAAAGATGAACATGTCATTTAGGTCCCCTCCAGGCAAATTCCTGTTATCTACGGACCTAATGAAATTAAAGTCTCCTAAAAGCAGCCAATTCTCATCAACAGGAATACTTAGGTTATATAGCCAAGTGACAAAATTATCTCTAGCTTCACCCTGACAAGGCCCATATACAACAACCAGAGTCCATTTTTCATTGTTCTGTCTGGACACAAACTCCACAACTACAACAAACTGCTGAATTTCAAGTAAAGTTCCAAGAAAAACAGAGGAGTTCCCACAAGAATTCCCCCAGAGGCTCCCATTGCAGGAGAGCAAGCCAAGCTGTCAAATCTCTTAGGGCAGAAACTCTTAATTGACCTAGAGTCAAAAGATGAGCATTTGGTTTTATGCAAACAGGCAACAACACACTGACTTTCATCAATTTTTTGCCTAACTGCTCTCTGCCTAGCCTCAGAATTTAAACCTCTGACATTCCAGCACAAAACATTCCAGTTTCTACAAAGGTTACTCATTAAAACATAAAGTGATAAGGTCCACCAAGCATACAACACACAATGCTATATGAACAAAAGAGCACATAACAGTCTGACCCAACACCATTACAATAAAGTTTGCATGACAAAGTGACCAACAAAAGGACAACATTAGAGCAAATTTAAAGGCTTGCCAGACCCAATAATAAAGGAGCACACTATTCATTTGCATTAGTGGCAGCAGCATGAGGTGGATCCACCATAAAAGCATCCACAGTTAGGAGTTGAGCATCAATCTCCAGTTCCCTTCCAGTTTCTTGCAGACAAGCAACAGGTGTAGCTGGTGGGATCTCCTCCTGGGCTGGGTCATCTGGCATCTCAGCAGTGAAAGGCTTTGCTCCGGGCTTCCTCCTTTTGGGCCGGATAGAAAGCTCCTGGAAAGTGGGCTTGAAACCATCACATTGGGCCGAGCTCCTGGTGCATCTTCGAACAGATGTGTCCACAATGGGAGTGGGCGCCAACGTCTTGCGAGGCCTTCTAGCTTTAGGGGGTGCTGCAGTTGGAGAAGAAGAAAGCTGAATGTCTGTAACATCTTCAGAGAACAAAGCCCGAGCAACCGGCCTAATTGGCTCCTGGTCCCTCCAGGTCAGCATAGGTAAATCCATGTCTCTGAAGGACAAGTCCCAACTCCTCTTAGATAAAACCACTGGCTCAATAGGCTGCAGAGCAACAGGTTTTGGAAAATTGTAGACAACAGGAGCCTGCAGAAGGTTTTCAAAAGACCTTCTCCATATCATCTCAGGCGGCAAAGGAGGTCCAAAAGGAACAGCAGCATGCAGTTCAACTTTAGGCACAATCAGAGGAGGCTGGTAAACCACAATAGCCTAGTTTCTAACATCATTAATATCGTCATCCAAAAGAACATTATCAGCCTCAGGCAGCTCCTCATCAGATGAAACAACAGGAATAACATCATTCTGCTGGACAACATCAGAACTGGGCTGTGCAGAAACATCGATCACCATAGATTCTTGGTCTTGTGGAACAGGCTGGTCCACAGGCTCATTCCAAGCACCCCAGTTGTTGTCTTCCACATCATTGACGGAAGGCTCTGGAGGAGGAGGAGGGACATCATTCCATCCCAAGGCTAGATATGGAGGCAAAAAGAACGGTGGCAATTCTGGGAACCCGGGACCGGATGCGGATTGCCATTGATGGGCATCCAGTCTTCATCTTGTGGCATATGTTCAGCAAAATTCGCTCCCAAAATATACAGAGGAGCCATCCAAGAGACCCTCGCGCCACCCCAAGCAGCATAATCCATGAAGACGACATCACGGGGCACGAGAACATCTTCAGGGAAAGAAGCAAAAACCAGAGACCGTACCAGATATGGATCATCACTAATCCAATGATGAAACTTGCCAAACGTGTTCACAGCAACTCTGATACAATCAGTATTGCGAAGATCTAAAGGGATGCTCAAGAACATGAGTAAACCTTGACGGAAACCTTGGGCGCCCCTGAAAGACTTCCCCTCATCTTGCTTCATGAAGCGAACAAAACGATCATTACCCAGCG
Organism: Triticum aestivum; assembly: GCF_018294505.1. NCBI lineage: Eukaryota > Viridiplantae > Streptophyta > Magnoliopsida > Poales > Poaceae > Triticum > Triticum aestivum. The sequence goes on along the minus strand of NC_057796.1, from coordinate 145,978,280 downwards.
GCTGCGGAGGGAGTTGAAGCAACTAGAACCGGACAGCAGCATCACGAAGCTCAAAAAGACCTACAGAGCAAATCCAGGGCTGCGCCGACCTGACTAAAACACCATGCGCTTGCAGCCACTGCACAACCTCTTCCTTAGTAGCACCTATCTGATCGGGCGGAGGGATCGGCATTACCTCAGCAAGCATAAACTCTTCATGGCGGCGCACAATTGGGGTATGCGGCGTCACAAAGGTTCGCGGCACCCGGTCTTCACCACCGTCAATAATGTGGTGGCCAGCCGGGACATAGAGCAGAGGATCCAAATGGAAGTTGGCCATGGGAGCGGAGCACTCATGCTCCGGCGACGCCGACGGCGAGTGCAGCGGCGGAGGAGGCGTAGCAGACGGCGGAGACGAAGGAGTCTTGGGTCCAGGGCTAATGGGACTGGATGAGGAAGTAAATGTGGAAGTGCAAGGGAGGTCCAAGATTGGTAAATGCGACGTCAGAGAGATATTCTCGCTGGAGGCCTCGGAAGTTGCAACATTAGCGGGTTTTGGTTGCCAAACCCAACCCAAGATCCGAGCGAATTTGTTGCAATCTTTTTTAACATGCCCGACACGGCAGCAAGAGAGGCACCAGAGTTTTGACGTACAAGCAGAAGAAAAATGTCCCTTTGCCAAACAAATCTGACACGTGTGAACTTCCTCAACCATTCCAGAAATCAAATCATCAAAACCTTCTCTTTCCTGTTGCAAAGAAGGAATATTAACAAGCCCAAGGGAGAGATCCTGCTCAGCCCTATCCAGCGGCCCAAAACGCGTGTGCTCCTCCCGGCCCATGGCACACACCGAAGATGACCCAACATGGCCAGGTATGTCCACAATCAAAGAACCATGATTCCCGCCCGAGGATGGCGGCGCCCGATCAGCCGGAGACAGTAGATCTTGCACCGTGCCAAAAGATATCGAAGGCCTCATCGACGTCCACCGGAGATTCACCGGCAAAGTGGGATGAATGACAACCCTCTCATGTGGTGGGATAGAATAACCCGCATCTTCAGTAGTTTGAATACAATTTTCAGATGCAGGAAAACGATAACCACGACAAGCTGCGTAGTTTTAAAAAACTGCAAAAGAAGCTTTCTTGCTGACAGAATTAGCAGATTTGAACGAGGACTTAGAAGGTCTCTTATGCATGGCCAACAAACCCAGAGCAGCACGCCTTTTGGAATGGCTAACAAGAACCCACTCGGCATCACATTCTAATTTCCATATCTTAAACTCACGACCCCAATTTGGGCCACCGTTACCCCAAAGATGAAAGTAACATTTCAAATGATCACATGCAAACGATCCAAGACTTAGAATAATCATGGCTACTGCTTTGTAAGAGACTTGAAATCCAAATACCTTATCCTTGATCAAGAAAACCATGAACTCAATAGCCGAACCTCCAAGGGCTGCCTCAAGTGCCGCCGCCACTGAATCTTCATTCAGACAAAAATCATGATGCCCAAAGGAGACAACCATGGTGAAGATCTCCGATTCCTCCATAGGGTGCACAGAAAAACCAGTAGATTGAAAAACCTTATCTGCAAAAACCAAACCCTTGGAGAAGTCCAAGCCAAGGGTGGATCCATCATTGGAACCCATGAAAGATGGGTATGAGCGTGTAGATCACAACACGCTGAAGAGATCAGTTGGAGAGAAACTAGAGAAAGATGGCCAGTTGAGGAGATCGCCGGAGGTGGTGGGTGTCGCCGGGGAGGAGGTGGGTGGGAGCCGCCATAGAGTGCTTTCTTTAGATCTTGCCTTGCTAAATCTGATGAAGATTAATATGATGAAGATAAACCCCAGGGGGCCATAGGTTTCACTAGTGGCTTCTCTCAAGAGCATAAGTATTTTACGGTGGGTGAACGAATTACTGTTGAGCAATTGACAGAATTGAGCATAGTTATGAGAATATCTAGGTATGATCATGTATATAGGCATCACGTCCGAGACAAGTAGACCGACTCCTGCCTGCATCTACTACTATTACTCCACTCATCGACCGCTATCCAGCATGCATCTAGAGTATTAAGTTCATGGAAACATAGTAACGCCTTAAGCAAGATGACATGATGTACAGGGATAAATTCATGCAATATGATAAAAACCCCATCTTATTATCCTCGATGGCAACAATACAATACGTGCCTTGCTGCCCCTACTGTCACTGGGAAAGGACACCACAAGATTGAACCCAAAGCTAAGCACTTCTCCCATTGCAAGAAAGAAGTAGGCCAAACCAAACTGATAATTCGAAGAGACTCGCAAAGATAACCAATCATACATAAAAGAATTCAGAGAAGATTCAAATATTGTTCATAGATGAACTTGATCATAAACCCACAATTCATCGGTCTCAACAAACACACCGCAAAAAGAAGATTACATCGAATAGATCTCCATGAGAGAGGGGGAGAACATTGTATTGAGATCCAAAAAGAGAGAAGAAGCCATCTAGATAATAACTATGGACGCGAAGGTCTGTGGTAAACTACTCACACTTCATCGGAGAGGCTATGGTGTTGATGTAGAAGCCCTCCGTGATGGATGCCCCCTCTGGCGGAGCTCCGGAACAGGCCCCAAGATGGGATCTCGTGGGTACAGAAAGTTGCGGCGGTGGAATTGGGTTTTTGGCTCGGTCTCTGATCATTTGGGGGTACGTAGGTATATATAGGAGGAAGAAGTACGTCGGTGGAGCAACAGGGGGCCCACGAGGGTGGAGGGCGCGCCCTTGGGGGGGGGGGGTAGGCGCGCCCCCTACCTCGTGGCCTCCTGGAAGCTTCTCTTACGTAGGGTCCAAGTCTCCTGGATCATGTTCGTTCCAAAAATCACTCTCCCGAAGGTTTCATTCCGTTATGACTCCGTTTGATATTCTTTTTCTGCGAAACTCTGAAATAGGCAAAAAAACAGCAATTCTAGGCTGGGCCTCCGGTTAATAGGTTAGTCCCAAAAATAATATAAAAGTGGATAATAAAGCCCAATATTGTCCAAAGTAGTAGATAATATTGCATGGAGCAATCAAAATTATAGATACGTTGGAGACGTATCAAGGGCGGTGCAAGTGGAGGCGTAGAGCGTGACGCCAAGATCCATAGTGCCACCGATATAGCGGAGAATCCGCTTGACAGCGGCCCAGTTAACGTCCCGAGGAGCATGCATATGGAGACACACCTGCTGTGCGGCATACTCGATCTCCGGTTGAGTCAGAGTGATGTATTGGACAGCACCAACGATAAACCAGTAGAATGCAGCATCCGAAGCGGGAGAACCATCCGTGGCAGAGAGCTTGGCCTTCGTATCAATAGGCATAGCGGCGGGCTTGTAGTTAAGCATGCCAGCACGATTCAGGAGCTCATGAGTGTACTTCCGCTGATGAAGAAAGAAGCCATCCGGACGGCGCACGACCTCAACACCGAGAAAGTAGTGCAAAGGACCAAAGTCCTTGATGGCGAACTCAGCGTGAAGACAAATAGTGAACTGACTAAGGAGGCCAGCTGTACATGCCGTCAGGATGATGTCGTCGACATAAAGCAGCAAGTAGGTCGTGTTAGAGCCCTGGTGATAGACGAAGAGCGATGCGTCTGAGCGGGTGGAGCGGAACCCGAGCTGGTGTAGAAACACCGCAATGCGCTGGTACCAAGCACGCGGAGCCTGCTTGAGTCCGTAAAAGGACCGCGAAAGCATGCACACGTGGTCGGGAGGTGCTGGATCAACGAACCCTGTGGGCTACTGGCAGAAGACCTGCTCCTCGAGGTGACCATGAAGGAAGGCATTGGAGACGTCCATCTGGTGCACCGGCCAAGCACGGCAGACCGCAAAGTGGAGAACCGTGCGAATTGTGCCGGGCTTAACAACCGGAGCGAAGGTGTCGGTGAAGTCGATGCCAGCACGCTGCCGGAAGCCACGAACAACCCAGCACGCTTTATAGCGATCAAGGGTACCATCCAAACGGAGCTTGTGTTTGAATACCCACTTCTCGGTAATCACGCCGGCGTGCCGGGGTCGGGGAACAAGCTGCCACGTCCAGTTGCGCAACAGGGCATCAAACTCCTCTTGCATCACAGCCATCCGGAGCGGGAACGAAGAGCGGATCAAACGGAGGACGGCAATGGCGATGGCTCAGAGGTGGACACCGCATGGACGTAGTCATCCGAGGCGTAGCGCGAGCTCGGGCGAAAAACGCCCGTACGGGCATGGGTGACCGGACCGGCCACAGGCGCCGGTAATGAGGGCGTCGAGACAACGGGTGCAGAGGCTGTGGGAGCGGGGGGCGGGCGCCATTGCCGTGGGAGGAGGGGGCGCCGGGGGTGCCAGCACCGTGGCTGTAGGGGGCGCCGCATGCGGGGGGCGCGCCTCAAAGCCAGGGGCGGGCCAAGAGAGGCGCGCGAGCGCCCTGGGAGAGGCATCAAGGAGCCCGCATCACCGGTGGCGGGAGGAACAGCCGGGGTACCTGCTGAAACGGAAACACATGCTCATTAAAGTACACATGCCGGGAAGTGAACACATGGTGGGAGACGGGCTCGTAGCACCGATATCCCTTGGAGTTAGAGGGGTAGCCGATGAAGATGCAAGCGACAGAACGGGGTGCGAGTTTGTGGGGAGCGGTGTCAGCAGTGCTAGGATAGCAAAGGCACCCGAAAATACTCAAGCCATCATAAGATGGGGGTGTACCAAAGAGAAGATGGTGAGATGCGTAGTTCCACCGTGGGTGGCATGGTCGAAGGTCAAGGAGAAGTGAAGCAGTGGCGAGTGCGTCCGGGAAAAAGCGAGGCGGCACATTAGCATGGAAGAGGAGCGTGCGAACGCAATCGTTCAGAGTGCAAAGGACGCGTTCGGCTCGATCATTCTGCTGTGAAGTATACGGGCATGTGAGACGAAAAACTGTGCCATGGTGTGACAGAAAAGTGCGGAAAGCAAGATTGTCAAACTCTTTTGCATTGTCAGTCTAAAGAGCAAGAATGTGATGCCCAAATTGCGTGCTGACATAGGAGTAAAAAGCCATCAGAGTGGAGAGTGCATCCAACTTTCGTCGCAAAGGAAAAGTCCACACATAGTGAGAATAATCACCAAGGATAACCAGATAATATAAATAGCCCGAATTACTAGGAACCGGAGAGGTCCACACATTGCTATGAATCAACTGAAAGGGAAAAGAAGCTATGGTGCTGGAGTTATTAAACGGAAGGCGAACATGTTTGCCGACACGACATGCATGACAGGTGTGATCCTCTATCTTATTACAACTGAAACTGAAACTCCTAAGAATATGAGAAAGTGTGACGGGTGGGATGACCCACACGAGCTTGCCAGAGATCGACACCAGCGGAGAGAGCAACCGGTGCGGTGGTCGAGGTGGATGCCGGATGCACTGGATAGAGGTCGTCGGGGCTATCACATCGGTAAAGTATCATCCTGGTTCGAGTGTCCTTGACACAAAAACCAAGCTCGTGAAATTCAACAGTAACAGGATTTTCACGAGTTAAGCAATGAACGGAATCAAGGTACTTAATAAGATGAGGTGACACAAGTATGTTAGACAAAGTTAAAGGCATGGAATTAGAAGGAAAAGAAGTGTGCCCGACATGTGTGATAGGAAGTGTGGAACCGTCGCTGACAATATTGCGGCGGTTGGTGGTGACGGGAGTGGAAGAGGCAAGATTACCAGGATGAGCAAACATGTGAGCCGTAGCCCCGGTGTCCATGTACCAATCACCGCCTTCAGTGTAGGTGGTCGGCGTAGGCGCGGCGTGCAGCGCGGCGAGGAGCGCCGGATCCAAGGTGCTGGCGGCAGGGCCGGCGAGGGCGGCGGTGGTGCCACAGGGAGGCCGTAGCCGCCGCTCAGCTACGGCAGTGGGTATCCTCCATACGGCTATGGAGCCGCGTACTACGCCTGGTGCACCGGCGGGCGCGGCACGGGAAGGGTCGGTGCAGGTGCCCGTGGAACCGGTATGGTGTAGGCATGAACAACACCGGTCCACGAGTTGTAGCTGGAGGCCCACGGAGGGGGCACCTGGAACTGCTGGTATTGTTGCTGATGGGGCGGGCCGGTGCCCTACGGCTGCTGCTGGCCACCGCGGCGGCCCCCACTGCGCCGTTCGGTGGGAGGGGCGGGCGGGCCGTACGACAACAGGAGCAGCCCCTGCTGCTGGGGCACCGGGAAGGGCGCCGAGTGGCGCTGCTGCAGGGGCGCGGCCGGGGAAGCAGGAGGCGTCGAGGACCCGCCGCGGGTGGTGCCGGCGGCGAGGGCGGTGTGGATTGCCCGCGCCTTCACCTGCTTCATCCGCCGCTCCTCCAGGCGGAGGTACGCAACGAACTTAGCGAAGGACGGGTTGGGGACGAGGCCGAGGTTCGCCGCGGCGTTGGCAAAGTCCTCGTTGAGCCCGGCGGTGAGCGTGGTGAGGAGGAGGTCATCATCGATCTTCGCGCCAATATCGCGGAGCTCGTCAACAAGAGTCTTCAGGAGGCGACAGTAGTCGTCGATCGAGGTGTTGTCCTGGTGAGACCCAAAAGACTCTTGCTACAGAAAAACGCGACGCTGGACTGGTTGTCAGTGAAGAGCCCGTTTAGCTTGGTCCAGACGGCGCATGCATCATGACTGTCCTGCACGACCGTCTGGAAGAGGTCCGGCGAGATGGTGAGGAAGAACCAGCGGATGATCGTGGTGTCGATGGTGGACCAGTCATGGAACTTGGGGACGAGGCTGGAGTCAACGGTGCCGTCCACGTGGTCGATGAGATGATACTCCCGGAACACGAGGGAGAAATACGTCTTCCACGTGTAGCAGGAGGAGTCCGCCTGGGAGAGACAAACCGACACCCGCTCGAAGATGTTGAGGTTGCGGGTGTCGTTCACGTCGGGAGCTTTGGCGTCGGCGAACGGGTTGGAGTTGGTGGACATTCAGAAGGTGATGGATGACATGGCAGCTAGGGCGGCTCGGGGTGGCGCGCAGGTGTTGCGGGTTAGGGTTCGGCTGGGCGGCGGATGGGCAGCGGGACTCGGGCGGCGGGGTAGGTTGGCGCGGGCGGCAGCAGGACTCGGCGGCGAGGTGGTGTGGCGGCGGCTGGGAGCGGTAGCAGCGTCGTGTGGAGCAGCGGCGCAACGACGAGGGCGAGGGCTGGCGGCTGCAGATGAGGCGGCGGCGGCTGGCGCGACGGGAGGGCCGCGAGCGGCAGCGGCTGGAGGGGAGGAGCGGTGGTGGCGGGCGCGACGGGAGGCGCGGGCGGCTGCGGCTGGGAGCGGCGGTGGCGGAGCGGAAGCGGAGAAAGAAACCTAAAAAACTGATACCATGTATGATGTGGTAATTGCACGATGTATTGCTCATGTGCAAAGGCACGTATATATGATGTACAAGAGGTGGGCCACGACCTCAACTATACAAGGAACTAGGAGGTGGGCCCAATACACAGATATGCACAACACATATACTCAACGCTTTGATATAAGAACATGGTATGATAGATAGATGCAGTGTATTCTAGACACAGAAAGGCATGTCATATGCACATGTATAACGTATAAACTCAGCAGTGCAATTTAATCAAAATAGAAGAAATACAGGCTAGACAACATATGCAACATGAAACCAATTATCACACTTTCAACTTAGAGAAAGCACCTGCGATGGTGGAGTATGGGAGATGAACTCATCATGTAGACTTGGGACTTCAACTGCATTAGCAGTAGCAGTGGGAAATCTAGAGAGTCTCTGTTTGCATCGGTCCGGAGGACCACCAACATCCCCTAACTTACTGTTTTCCTTCCTGTTTTCTGATTGCCTTATGAAGTCAAAACCACAAGAAGATGAATAAAATTAGCTCTAGATAACTGGTTGATGCATGATACAGACGAACACTACTTTGATGTAAGGCAAGCGCATGATAGGAGGATGGAATATATACAAAAAAAAGACAACATTGCATATTCACACGTACGATAGGAGGATGGAATATGTATGAAAAACAGTAAGCAGAAGGCATTTCAACAAAATTAGAAGAAATGAAAGCTAGGCACCATATGAACATGCAACCAATATCACTCTATCAGGTAAAAAGTGTCTCGTCGTAAGTGCCATTTAAGTAAACTGGAAGCAGTACAAGCTAGAAGACACTGCAAGATGCAACCTACATCACACTCCCAAGTTAAATGTGTCTTATGGGTAAGTGATTGTTGCATGTATAAGTTGTAAGCTACGCAGATGCAATTCAACAAAATTAGAAGCAATACAAACTAGACATCATACGGAACACGCCACCACATATAACAGTTCCAAGTTAGAGCAAGCACCTGCGATGGTGGAGTAGGGGAGATGTGCTCATCATCTACACAACTACGTTGATTGTCCAGCCTTGTGTTGTCTTGCGAATCTTGTTGGGAGGATTGCGGAGTAGAATCTGTAGAGACCCTCTGTTTGAGTTGCTCCGAAGGACCACCATCATCCACTCCTCACTAATTTCCTTCAGCCGTATTGATTTTGCATTGTGAAGTCAAACCGATAAGAAAAGTAATAAAATTCGCTCTTCAGAACTCATTCATGCATGATACTGACGAACACTACTCGGATGAAAGGCAAACACATGATACGAGGATGGAATATGTACAAAAAACAGGACGGCGTGACATATTCACACCTATGATGTGGTTACTAAGCAGAACCATTTCAACAAACTAGAAGCACTGCAAGCTTGACACCATATGAAAGATGCAACCAATATCACTCTGCCAAGTTCAAACTGTCAGGCGTTTCAACAAATTAGAAGTAGTACATGCTAGAAATCATATGCAAGACGCAACCAATATCATAGTGGTGACTTAAAGGTGCCTTATCATAAGTGACTGATGCAGGATATGCAAGAACAGTAGTCTGATGTAAGAACATGGTGTGATCAGATATAGTATGTTCTAGAAACAGGAACACATGTCATATTCACAGGCATTATGTGTAAAGTAAGCATATGCAATTCAACAAAGTTAGAAGCAATACAAGCTAGACATCATATGCAACATCCAACCCCATATAATGGTGCCAAGTTAGAGCAAACACCTGTGATGGTGGAGTAGGGGAGATATGCTCATCATCTACACAACTATGTTGGCCGTCTAGCATTGCGTTGTCTTGCGAATCTTGTTGGGAGGATGGCGGAGTAGAATCTGTAGAGACCCTATGTTTCAGTTGCTCGGAAGGACCACCATCATCCAATGCCTTACCAATTTCCTTCCGCTTTATTGATTTTGCATTGTGAGGTCAAACCGACAAGAAAAAGGAATAAAATTCGCTCTTCAGAACTCATTCATGCATGATACTGACGAACACTACTCTGATGAAAGAAAAAGTCATGATACGAGGATGGAATATGTACGAAAAACTGGACGGCTTGATATATTCACACCTATGATGTGGTAACTAAGCAAAAGGCATTTCAACAAATTAGAAGCACTTCAAGCTAGACACCATATGGAAGGTACAATCAATATCACTCTACCAAGTTAAAATTGTCTCGTCATAGGTGGCGTTCATCAAATTAGAAGCACTACATGCTAGAAAACATATTCAAGATGCAAACCAATATCACACTGCCAACTTAAAGGTGTCCCATCATAAGTGACTGATGCAGGATACACAAGAAGAGTAGTTTCATGTAAGAACATGGTGTGATAGACAGATATAGTATGTACCAAAAACAAGAAGGCGTGTCATATTCACATGTATCATGTGTAAGCTAAGCAGATGTAGTTTACACTAATAAGAAGCAATACAAGCTAGACACCATATTCAACATGCAACCAGATATCACACTGATACGTCCATTTTGCATCATGCTTTTATATCGATATTTATTGCATTATGGGCTGTTATTAAACGTTATGTCACAAAACTTATACCTATTCCCTCTTATTTTACAAGGTTTACATGAAGAGGGAGAATGCCGACAGCTGAAATTCTGGGCTGGAAAAGGAGAAAATGTTAGAGACCCATTCTGCACAACTCCAAAAGTCCTGAAACTTCACAGAGGCACATTTTGGAATATATAAAAAATACTAGAGAAAGAATCAACCAGAGGGGGCCCACACCCTGGCCATGAGGGTGGGGGCGCGCCCCTGCCTCGTGGGCCCCCCTGGCAGGCCTCAAGTGCCCATCTTCTGCTATGTGAAGTCTTTTATCCTAGAAAAAATCATAAGCAAGCTTTCGGGATGAAACACCGCCTCCACGAGGCGGAACCTTAGCGAAACCAATCTAGGGCTCCGGTGGAGCTGTTCTACCGGGGAAACATCCCTCCGGGAGGGGGAAATCATCACCATCAATCCTCTCAGCGGGAGGGGGTCAATCTCCATCAACATCTTCACCAGCACCATCTCATCTCAAACCCTAGTTTATCTCTTGTATCCAATCTTTGTCCCAAAACCTCAGATTGGTACCTGTGGGTTGCTAGTAGTGTTGATTACTCCTTGTAGTTGATGCTTGTTGGTTTATTTGGTGGAAGATCATATGTTCAGATCCTTTATGCATATTAATACCCCTCTAATTATGAACATGAATATGATTTGTGAGTAGTTACGTTTGTTCCTAAGGACATGGGAGAAGTCTTGCTATAAGTAGTCATGTGAATTTGGTATTCGTTCGATATTTTGATGAGATGTATGTTGTCTCTCCTCTAGTGGTGTTATGTGAATGTCGACTACATGACACTTCACCATTGTTTGGGCCTAGAGGAAGGCATTGGGAAGTAATAAGTAGATGATGGGTTGCTAGAGTGACAGAAGCTTAAACCCTAGTTTATGAGTTGCTTCGTAAGGGGCTTATTTGGATCCATATGTTTCATGCTATGGTTAGGTTTACCTTAATACTTCTTTTGTAGTTGCAGATGCTTGCAATAGGGGTTAATCGTAAGTGGGATGCTTGTCCAAGAAAGGGCAGTACCCAAGCACCGGTCCACCCACATACCAAATTATCAAAGTAACGAACGCGAATCATATGAGCGTGACGAAAACTAGCTTGACGATAATTTCCATGTGTCCTCGGGAGCGCTTTTCTCTATATAAGAGTTCGTCAAGGCTTGTCCTTTGCTACAAAAAGGATTGGGCCATCTTGCTGCACCTTGTTTACTTCCATTACTTGTTACCCGTTACAAATTACCTTATCACAAAACTATCTGTTATCGATAATTTCAGTGCTTGCAGAGAATACCTTACTGAAAACCGCTTGTCATTTCATTCTGCTCCTCGTTGGGTTCGACACTCTTACTTATTGAAAGGACTACGATAGATCCCCTATACTTGTGGGTCATCAAGACTCTTTTCTGGCACCGTGGCCGGGGATAGAAGCGCCTTTGGTAAGTGGAATTTGGTAAGGAAAGATTTATATAGTGTGCTGAAATTTACTGTCACTTGTTACTATGGAACATGATCCTTTGAGGGGCTTGTTCGGGGTATCTTCACCCCGACCAGTACAGCAAAGAGTTGCACCTCAACCTACTTAACCTACTGAAAATGTTTACTTTGAAATTCCTTCGGGTATGATAGAGAAACTGCTAGCTAATCCTTTCACGGGTGATGGAACATTACATCCTGATTTGCACCTAATCTATGTGGATGAAGTTTGTGGATCATTTAAGCTTGCAGGTATGCCCGAGGATGTTATCAAGAAGAAGGTCTTCCCTTTATCTTTGAAGGGAAAGGCATTGACATGGTTTAGGCTATGTGATGATATGGGATCCTGGAACTACAAATGTCGGATGTGGGGTTCCGGCAAACCCTTAAGGTTCGAACACTGGGGTGCGCACGAAGTCTCTCCCTCCCACCGATCTACGCTCTAGCTCGCTAAGATCTCGCGGACGAACTCGACGAACTCGCAACACAGAAAGACACGAGGTTTATACTGGTTCGGGCCACCGTTGTGGTGTAATACCCTACTCCAGTGTGGTGGTGGTGGATTGCCTCTTGGGCTGATGATGAACAGTACAAGGGAAGAACAGCATCTTGAGGTTGGCGTGTTCTTGTGCTTGTGTAGTTGAGGATGGTCTGAACCAGTTCGGGATCAGTTGCCTCCTACTGTGGTGGCTAGTCCTATTTATAGAGGCCTTGGTCCTCTTCACAAATATCGAGCGGGAAGGGAGCCAACAACGGCGGGCAAATTTGAAGGGGGACAGCTAGTACAAGCTATCCTGACAAAAGCGGTCTTCGCCTGCGAAAAGCTCTGGGGTGACGCCGTCTTGGGCTCCACGATGACCTCTGCCTTGCCGTCCTCCTGGTCTTGGTCTCGTTGCACCAATATGGCAACCTTTGCCTGATGCCTCGGTACTCTTCGCCTGCGCTGGCCTCCTTAGCACCGAAGAGGAAATAGGGACGCTGCGCGCACTGGCGCCCGCCTGGCACCCGCCTGGTACCGTTCGTCATGGCTCACGTCACGAGATCCTCGTGAGGTTTGCCTTGCCTTGATATCTCCGCTCCTCGCAAGCCTGCCTGGCTAGGCCACTCCAGAGGAGGTCTTGCGTTGTCCGCCTCGCGAGGCTTGGACCCTCGCGAGGGTCTTGGGTGCCTTGTTGACGAAGATGGGCCGTACGACCTGCTGCTTGGCCACGCTGTGGGCCGCAGGCAGGCAAGTCCGGGGACCCCCGTTCCCAGAACGCCGACAGTAGCCCCCGGGCCCAAGGTGCGCTCGGGCTTGGCTTCGCGGCGAAGCCAAGGGTCAAGTTCGGAGCACCGCGGGCCCCAACAGGCCTGCGGCCTCGGTCGATGCGTGGCGGTTGATTGGACGTGGGCGTCTCCGCTTCCCCACGCTGCCTCGGCAACTGCATGACTTGACAAGTCCCTACGACATGCAAGGAAAACCATCATTACCTGCGATCGTGGGAGACGCTGGTTGGCCTTCTCTTGCTATGTCGTTGCCCATCTCTTCCTCGCTTGCTTGCTTCGTCCTCCTTGCTCCACTGCTGACATCAATGGCGCCCATTAGAAGGTTTTCCGCCGAAGAGAAAGGAAAAGCTCCCCGTGACGATTCGAGGCCACTTCCACCGAAGAAGAGGTCGATCAATCGCCGTGATGAAGCGGCGATGCAGGTGGTGATGAGGCCTTGGTGCGAGCGGTCTCCTCCGGGGTACCCGCTACCCTTGTACAACCAAGCCGAGGGCTCGGGAGGTTGGAGCGACGAGCAGCGCCGCCCGCGCCGCGTCCGGGGCCGCTGCGCCACGGCGCCACGTGCCGTCGCCCCTGGGGTCCACGCCACGGACTCCTCGCGCGAGTTGGTGCTGTGGGCGCCGATGCCTCCAAGCTCCTGGATCCGCTTCGCGCGGTTCTTCTCCGATGTGATGCCGCCGAGGGGGCCTCTCGAGCTCTGGCTGCAGCATGCCGACTGCAGCGCTCCGGCGACCGGAGCGGAGATCGAAGCGGTCCCCACCGGCAAGATCTTCATGACTCACGGCTGGGGCGAGATCGCGCGGGTCTGCCGTGTGAGGGGAGCCCTCACGATTCACTTCGAGTACGATGGCGCCTCCACGCTCTTCTTCAAGGTCTTCGACGCTGAGGGCCGCCGCCTGGAGTGCTGCCCTGGGGAGGAGCGCCAGACCGACGCGTGCTCCACCCGCAGCTACTCCAACAACAGTAGCCCTTGGGAGTCCGGCAGCTCTCCTGAGCTTTACGAGACTCCGGTGACGAGCGATGACAGCTATGTGCCCCCGAGCTCTCGCCGCGCTCGGAGCAGGGCTGCGGCGTCCGGCCATCGCCGCTGATCTGGATGGGGTTGGCGCCGGCCTCCGTGGCCCACTGTTGATGATGGCGTCTACCACGGAAGGGTGTAGATAGGATTCCCCTTAGTATCGGCTTTTGTTTCCTGCGAAGAATCATGAATCACTCCGTGGGGGCATGTAAGGATCTGTAATGTCTTTGATGCTTATTTTCCTTGTTATGAAAACTTGGTGAGTGCATGTCCCGTTAAGGCTTGGTCCCCCCTTTCTTTCCTCGCGATGGCTTGTTGCTCTACGCCGACAGGTCCCGGTCCCCAGGCAGGCTACAGCCGTCGCTGGTATGCCAAGTCGCGTGCCGTGGTCAAGGCCAGGAGGTGTGCGGCCCGAGGTCCAGTAAGAGCCCCTGAGGCGCGATGCTCAGGAGGTCCCCCTTAGCGCTCAAGCAGCCATGGTAAGGCAAGAAAGGAAAATGACTTGGCGACAACGGGGCTGTGGCATGGCGTGAATGACCATTAGGCCCAGATATTTAGCCAATCCTGGGGCGAAACTTATCTTGCTGACTTCACGGTGATTCCTGACGTTGCGCTAGGGCTGCGCGCCAATTCACGCGGCATAGCCAGGTCGGCCCATACGAGTTCCTCTCCCCTCATGCTCTCCTTAGTGCTCTACGTCCTCAGGTCCCGGCCCTCGAGCGAGCTTAGCCGCCGCTGGTATGCCAGGTTGCGATGCCGTGGTCAAGGCCAGGGTGTAACGCCCACGATGCGGCTATATCTCCCACGTGTCGAGGCACGACTTAGAGGCATAACCGCATTGTGGTATTGTCGCAAGAAGGGTTATCTTCACACAATCCCATGTAATGAACAAGAATGGGATAACGAGAGTTGGCTTACAATCGCCACTTCACACAATACATAAATTAATTCATACATCATCAAAAATCCACACATAGACCGACTACGGTCAAATCCAAATGAAAATAAGATAACCCCAAATGCTAGATCCCCGATCGTCCCAACTGGGCTCCACTACTGATCATCAGGAAACGAAACATAGTAACGACCATGTTCCTCGTCGAACTCCCACTTGAGCTCGGTTGCGTCATCTACACTGGTATCGTCGGCACCTGCAACTGTGTTGGTAGAATCTGTGAGTCACGAGGACTCAGCAATCCCACACCCGCGAGATCAAGACTATTTAAGCTTGTAGGAAAGGATGGTGTAATGAGGTGGAGCTGCAGCAAGCACTAAGCATATATGGTGGCTAACATACGCAAAGAAGAGCGAGAAGAGAAGCAACGCAACGGTCGCGAAGCTAGAAATGATCAAGAAGTGATCCTGAAACTACTTACGTTCATGCATAACTCAAACCGTGTTCACTTCCCGGGCTCCGCCGAGAAGAGACCATCACGGCTACACACACGGTTGATGTATTTTAATCAAGTCAAGTGTCAAGTTCTCTACAACCAGACATTAACAAATTCCCATCTGCCTCATAACCGCGGGCACGGCTTTCGGAAGATAATACCCTGCAGGGGTGTCCCAACTTAGCCCATTATAAGCTCTCACGGTCAACGAAGGATAAACCTTCTCCCGGGAAGACCCGATCAGTCTCGGAATCCCGGTTTACAAGACATTTCGACAATGGTAAAACAAGACCAGCAAAGCCGCCCGAATGTGCCGACAAATCCTGATAGGAGCTGCACATATCTCGTTCTCAGGGCACACCGGATTGTCCAAGCTTCCGATAGGCGAGCCAAGAGTTGCCCCTGGTGGCCATCGACGACGAACAGGTTGGACCAATACTCAGAGGAGCACTGGCCCGGGGGTTTAAAATAAAGATGACCCTCGGGCTCGCGAAAACCCGAGGGAAAAAGGCTTAGGTGGCAAATGGTAAAACCAAGGTTGGGCCTTGCTGGAGGAGTTTTATTCAAGGCGAACTGTCAAGGGGGTCCCATAAATCACCCAACCGCGTAAGGAACGCAAACTCAAGGAACATAATACCGGTATGACGGAAACTAAGGCGGCAAGAGTGGAACAAAACACTAGGCATAATGGCCGAGCCTTCCACCCTTTACCTAATATAGATATGCATTAATTAAATAAGAGATATTGTGATATTCCAAAATATCCATGTTCCAACATGGAACCAACTTCAACTTCACCTGCAACTAGCAACGCTATAAGGAGGGCTGAGCAAAAGCGGTAACTTAGCCAAACAACGGTTTGCTAGGAAAGGATGGTTAGAGGCTTGACATGGAAATATGGGAGGCATGATATAGCAAGTGGTAGGTAGCGCAGCATGGCAATAGAATGAACAACTAGCAAAGCAAAGATAGAAGTGATATCGAGGGTATGGTCATCTTGCGTGCAAGGTTCTCAAAGTTGTCGAAAGCTTGATCCTCGTAAGCGTACTCAACAGGTCCCTCATTCACGAACTCGTCTCTCGGCTCTACCCACAGCAAGAACACAAGAATGGAGCCACAATCAATCACGGGAAATGCACAAACAATATGATGCAATACATGCATGATATGCGAGATATGATATGCGATGCGTATGCGTGCTCCGGAAGAAAAAGGAAGAACAAAGCAGTAACTTGGCAAACCAAGTATGCCACTGGAAAGATGAGATGATTTCGGTTGAAATCGATATAAAGATCACCGGAAACGGATGCACGGTTTGCAAATGGCAAGCAAAACAAGAATGACACGATTCTGCGATCAACAGCATGATAGCACTTAGAATACATCAAGTAACTATGCTACAGCACTCCAACATAGCAACAAAGCATATGGCAGTGATCTACAGGAGATGCTTGACAAAAGCTGAACAATGAGCTACGGCTAGATCACACAATAACAGGTTCAAACAAGCATGGCAAAAGTGCAAAAGATAACAGCTTCACAGACTTAGTGAAATTACTGGACATGGCTGAAACAGCATCAGGTAGCAATGTTCAGAGCAATCAAAGCACATACTACAGGCACTTAACATAGCAAAACAAGGCATGACATGAATCTACTAAATGCATAGAACAAAAGTCCCTTACTGACCATGAGCCAAAAAGGATCAGAAGATATGATGGCACCCATGTAAACATAGCAAGTTTCGTTAACAGGTTTCAGACTCTCAGAAAACAGAGCATGGCATTAACATAAATTATGAGGGCATCTTGGTGAGCTTCATTCACTCATCACAAAGCAATGCCTGACAAAACAAGCATACCTACAGTAAGATGGCATGTTTGTGAAGCTAACCATGGCAAGAGAAAATACATAGCATGTACGGATCAACTACAACAACCTTGGCAAAAATTGAATATCATGTTAACAATCTGCCAGGAATATTTTATAGCAAAAGTAGAGCAAGATTAAGACATGCTAGGGCACTCCATAATTGCAAACAGGGGCATGGATGGATAGAGCACAACTATATCTACAAAACCTACTTACTGAACATGCCCAAAAGAAGCATGGATCTCACTGTAGCCACATGGATACATAGCAACAGAATAACAGCAGTCACAGACTTAGCAAAATCCTAAGTTCCTGAAAACAGAAACATCACGAAGCCTAGTTTGCATGCTTGTGCTAGTCACCACATAGATCACAAAAAATATATGGCACACACCTCTGTAAAGATGGCATGGCATAGATCAAAACACCTGTAGAGCTCATGCCCATAAGATGCACACATCAAATGCAACAAAAATAACAAATCATCAAGTTCTGATAAGTAACAGCAGTAAACATCATATAGCACTCTTGCACCAGAGATTTGGGCATCAAGATGGACTCAAAAAATCATGGCACAATAGAACAAAATGAAGAGCATCTCGTGACGAACATTTCGATATATCATGCACGCAAAACGGAGCAGTATGCAATGAGATATGGTGCGATGAACAGAGCAATAATATGTGAAAACTTCGGGACAGCTGAAAAAGAGGGGGGGAAAGTCAATCTCGCGAGATCTAGGGTTCGGTGGGCACGGACGCTGAGGCAGTGGCTCACCGGAGCTCGAGGACGGCCGGAGCTCGGGGAGGAGAGGGCGACGGGAGATGAGGGGCTCGGGCGCTGGCGGGGTCGTGGGCGTCGGCGGCGGGGCGCGCCGGCGAGAGGAGGCGGAGCG
>NC_057796.1:145950510-145959962 GCF_018294505.1 Triticum aestivum | reverse complement strand
GGGGCCACGTGGCGGCTCCCGATTGGCCCGGGGCGGCGGCGGCGATGCGTCCGTCCGGACCGGACGTGTCCGGCGGCGCGGGGTGGAAGAAGACTAGGGTTTCGCCCGAATTTGGAGGAGGGTGCACATATTTATAGGTAGAGGGAGCTAGGAGACTCCAAATGGAGTGCGGTTTTCGCCCACACGATCGTGATCGAACGACCGAGAGCATGGGGGGGACTTAGATGGGTTATTGGGCTGTTTGGAGGGGGGTTTTGCTGCAACACACAAAAGGACTTTGCGGTTACCCGGTTAACCGTTGGAGCATCAAACGACCTCCAAATGGAACGAAACTTGACAGGTGGTCTACCGGTGGTATACCAAGGCCACTTGGCAAACCTCGGTCCATTCCGAGAACGTTTAACACCCGCTCACGAAAAAACAAGAGGGGTGCGCTGGTGCATGTGGGAGTGCCGGATTGCAAAACGGACAACGGGGAAAATGCTAGGATGCATGAGACGAACATGTATGCAAAGGAGAGGCACATGATGACATGATATGAATAAAATGCAAAACGAAAACAAAACCCGACCACGAAGGGAATATCATAACACATAGCCGAAAATGGCAAGAGTTGGAGTTACAAATATGGAAAGTTACATCCGGGGTGTTACAACACTCCACCACTACGAGAGGATCTCGTCCCGAGATCTAGGACTGAAAGAACTCTGGATATTCGGAACAGAGGTGGTCCTCACGTTCCCAGGTGGCTTCTCGGTCGGAATGGTGCGACTACTTCACTTTCAGGAATTTGATTGACTTGTTGCGAGTCTTGCGCTCAGTTTCTTCAAGAATAGCAACGGGGTGCTCATGATAAGACAGATCTTCTTGGAGGTCAATCTCTTCGAAGTTGATGGTGCGCTCAGGCGTCTTGAAGCACTTGCGGAGCTGTGACACGTGGAACACATCGTGCACGTTCGCGAAGTTGGAGGGAAGCTCAAGTTGATAGGCGAGGTCGCCTCTTTTGCCAATGATCTTGAAAGGACCCACGTATCTAGGGGCAAGCTTCCCTTTGATACCGAAACGACGAGTGCCTTTCATTGGAGAGACGCGGAGGTAGACATGGTCTCCGATCTCGAAAGCCACATCACGGTGCTTACTATCATAGTAACTCTTCTGGCGCGATTGCGCGACTTTGAGATTTTCACGGATGACTTTACACATTTCTTCAGCCTCTGTGATTAAGTCATTGCCAAGAAGTTGGCGTTCACCAGTCTCTGACCAATTGAGAGGAGTACGGCACTTTCTGCTATATAGAATCCCGAATGGGGCCTTGCCCGAACTCGCTTGGAAGCTGTTGTTGTAGGAGAACTCGGCATATGGAAGACAATCTTCCCATTTCATGCCAAAGGAAATGACACAAGCCCTGAGCATATCTTCAAGGATTTGATTGACTCGCTCGACTTGGCCACTAGTTTGAGGATGGAAAGCTGTGCTGAAACGAATGTTGGTGCCCATGGCCTTCTGGAAGGAGTCCCAGAATTTAGAAGTGAAGATGCTTCCACGATCTGAAGAAATCAATTGTGGAATGCTGTGCAAGGAGACAATCCTGGAGGTGTATAGCTCTGCCAACTGAGCTGCTGTGATGGATTCTTTGATTGGAAGGAAATGAGCCACTTTAGTAAGCTTGTCGATGACAACGAAGATAGCATCATTTCCGCGCTTGGACTTAGGAAATCCAGTCACGAAGTCCATTTTGATATGATCAAACTTCCATTCTGGGATAGCAAGAGGTTGGAGGAGACCAGCTGGTCGTTGGAGTTCTGCTTTCACCCTTCGACAGACATCACATTCGTTCACGAATTGAGCGATTTCTCGCTTCATTCGAGTCCACCAATACGACTGCTTGACGTCATGGTACATCTTCGTACTTCCAGGATGAATGGAAAGAAGAGAATTGTGCGCCTCGTTCATAATGACTTTCCTTAGATCACCTTTAGGAACCACAATCCGGTCCTCAAAGAATAAAGTGTCTCTTTCATCAATGCGATAGCACTTGTATTTAGAAAGACCCTTGTCGATAGCACGTTTCACCTTCTTCACCATGGCATCAAGAAGTTGTGCCTCACGAATTTGTTCTTCCAAAGTAGGAGAGACTATGAGGTTGGCAAGAAAACCTTGAGGAACAACTTGGAGATTCAGCTTGCGGAAAGCTTCACAAAGATCCGGTTGAAATGGCTTGAGAATTAAACTGTTGCAATAAGCCTTCCTGCTCAAAGCATCTGCAATGACATTGGCCTTGCCTGGAGTATATTCAATACTCGGATTGGACTCTTGAATCATTCCGACCCATTGAGTTTGCCTGAGGTTGAGGTTTGGCTGAGTGAAGATGTACTTGAGACTCTTGTGATCGGTGAATATGTCCACTTTTCTTCCCAACAAGAGATGTCTCCATGTTATTAATGCATGGACAACTGCCGCCAACTCAAGATCGTGAGTGGGGTAGTTCTTTTCGTTGGGCTTCAACTGACGAGAGGTATAGGCCACAACTTTCTTATCTTGCATTAACACAGCACCGAGACCTTGAAGAGAAGCATCACAGAAAACTTCAAATCGCTTGGATTCGTCAGGAGGAGTTAAGACAGGAGCTGTGACGAGTTTCTCTTTGAGAGTGTTGAAAGCAACGTCACACTCAGGAGACCAGACATACTTCACATGCTTCTGGAGGAGGTTGGAAAGAGGCTTTGCAATCTTAGAGAAATTCTCAACGAATCTTCGGCAATAGCTTGCAAGACCAAGAAAATTGCGGAGCTGCTTGACATTCTGAGGAGGTTCCCATTTCACAATTGCAGACACCTTCTCGGGATTAACAGCGATGCCCTTGGCAGAGATGATATGACCAAGGTAAAGAACTTCATCAAGCCAAAAATCACATTTGGAAAACTTCGCATAGAATTGATACTCTCTGAGCTTGTCGAGCACCAATCGCAAATGTTTCGCATGATCCTTCTTATTCTTGGAGAAGACCAAGATATCATCGAGATACACCAGGACGAATTCGTTGGTATAGGGGTTGAAGATGAAATTCATCATCCAAGAGAATGTTGGAGGAGCATTGACAAGGCCGAAAGACATGACAGTATATTCATAAGAACCAAAGCTTGTTCTGAATGCTGTCTTGGGAATATCTTCTTCACGAATGCGAATCTGATGATAACCGATACGAAGGTCAAGCTTGGAGAATACTTTAGCACCTTTGATTTGCTCGAATAGCTCATTGATGTTGGGAAGTGGATACTTGTTCTTGATTGTCTTCTTGTTCAATGGACGGTAGTCAACACAAAGTCGGTCCGTGCCATCCTTCTTCTGGACAAAAAGAACACCACAACCCCATGGAGATGAACTCGGTCTGATCAAACCCAGACGCTCTTGTTCATCGAGCTGTTTCTTCAATTCCTTCAGCTCCTTGGGTCCAAGCATGTAAGGACACTTGCAAACGGGTTCAGTGCCAGGCTCAAGATCGATAACGAACTCAACTGGCCGGTGAGGAGGCATACCCGGAAGCTCTTCTGGAAAGACATCTTGGTACTCACAAACGACTGGAATTTGCGAGATAGCATCCAACTCGCCCTTCTCATTGAGAGAAACAACCGAATGGTTTCATCACGAGCGGCATAGATGATAACATCCTCAGAAGAGTGTGTCAATTGAATTTCCCTGGCAGCACAATCAAGTTGAGCTTTGTGCTTAGAAAGCCAGTCCATCCCGAGAATAAGATCAATATCTAAGTCACCAAGAACAATTGGTTTAGACAGAAATTTATAGTTCCCCATCTTGATGGAAACATCCGGAACCATGTAGCTTGCGTTCATGCATTTGCTCGGAGAGACAACTGCTAACGTTCTAGGCAATTCTTGGAAATGCAACTCATGCTTAGATGCAAATGGTCTCGAGATGAAACTAAGCGATGCACCAGTGTCAAAAAGAATTTTTGCAGGAAAATCATTAACTGAGAGATTACCCATTATCACATCAGTAGATTCCTCCGCTTGAGTTGCATTCATCGTGTTGACCTTTGCAAACTTGGGATTATGCTTGACCACTGCATTGCTGGAAGATCTCACAGGAGGAGGAGGCGGAATGCGCCTTTGGTTGAAGCACTTGTTAGCATAGTGACCTTTCTGCTGACACTTGTTGCAAGTCACCTCTGAGAGTGGACGATGATAAGGAGCATTCGACTTTGGAGCTTGATTCTGAGACTTGTTCTGATAGCCAGGATTGAATGAGTGGGAAGATCCATGGCCACCTTTGTTCTTCTACTGGAAAGGCTGACAAAACAGAGGAGGAGGAGGCAACCAGAACTTCTGTTGCTTAGCAGCCACTAGTGAGGAAGAAGGAGACTGAACTGCGTCCCTGACTCTCTTCTTAGAAGCCTCACACTTGAGCTGAGCAGCCTCTTGCTTCAGTGCCATGTTGTAGAAATCATCATACTTGGTCGGCTCAAAAAGCACGAGAGGTAATTGCAGAGCTTCTCTGAGGCCACCTCTGAATTGATAGATCATGCTCTTTTCATCAGGAACGTCTTGCTTAGCGAAGCGAGCGAGTTTCTGAAACTGAGTATTGTATTGATACACGGACATGCTGCCTTGCTTGAGATTGCGGAACTCCTCATGCTTGCTCTCAACAACACTTTGTGGAATGTGGTGAGCTTTGAAGTCTCGGCGGAAATCATCCCAGGTAATCACACGACCTCCTCTGGAATCTTTGTATTGTTGATACCACTCGGCAGCTTGATCCTTGAGTTGAAAAGAAGCGAACTTGACAAAGTCCTCAAGCCTGACATTGCTACATTCAAAATGCTTGTTGATGTCCACGAGCCAATCATCGGCATCTGTGGCCTCGGCACAGTAGCTGAAAGACTTGGGCTGATTTGCGAGGAACTGGTTGAGGGTAGCGAAGTGAGGCTGATTGTTGCCTTGGCCTTGATTTCCTTGATTGCCTTGTCCTTAGGTGCGTTCTTGCAAGAGTTGCAAAATCATCTGAGCATTGGCGTTGGTGGCTGCCATGATAGCTTGCCATGCCTCCGGAGGCAGAGGTGGTGGCGGAGGGTTCGCCTGACTCCCCTCATTGCGTTCCGGATTCTGACGCGTTGGCGGAGCCATCCTGAAGAGGGTGACATCCGTTAGCATCTTGATAGACAAATAGACAAGTTGAATCAACGGATAGAAATTGCAACATATAGTCTTCACAATAAACATTCGAACGAGGATGAACGAATGAATTCCATAGTAAATCATCACACTTCCATAAGGTGAGAAGCCACTTGATAAGAGATTGATGAATAAAATAAAAAGGTACGACTGGAACAAATAAGTGGTAAGGATTACCAATCACAAACCAAATATCTGCGGGAAGAAATGCTAAGAGCTACTTGAATCCCACCTATAAACTCCCAAAACTTTCTGGTTATGCAATCTGGTGTTGGGGATACAGGGGACACAAAATATATCACCCAAACTAGCAATCCCTAGATCCAGCTGTATCCATCCATCAACACATAACCAAGAAACCTTCGGAAATTTTGTACCTCAACCTTCGAAAAGCATCCGTTATACGAGTTATGGCAATACTCCCGAACTCCCGCCCCAGTACTGGGTGGCGTCGAGGTGATCTCACCAACAACTGCATAAAAGAGATTTTCAATGTCGGCGAAACTCAGGTATTCCAGAACTGCAACGATAAAATTGTGACGACAACACCTCGGAGCTCAACTCCCCGGGACACTGCCACAACCCCTAAATGTCAGGAGGCACCAAGAACAATGTTTTCGTCACAAAACCATCGGAACGATTCCAAGATACCCGCGTGATCCTAAAATTTTATTTAGTGAAATTTGAGGAGAGAAGAGTCAAAACTTCTACGTCAGGAGGCCTCACCAGAGCGACGAAGGGACTGAGGAGTAAAAAGAATCCTACTCTCCGATATATATAATCCTAAGACACAAAACATTTTTGTTCTAGACCCAACAACGCCAGCGATTCGATCAAGCAGGGGGCTCCTAAGTCGGGGATGGCTCTGATTACCAACTTGTAATGCCCACGATGCAGCTATATCTCCCACGTGTCGAGGCACGACTTAGAGGCATAACTGCATTGTGGTATTGTCGCAAGAAGGGTCATCTTCACACAATCCCATGTAATGAACAAGAATGGGATAACGAGAGTTGTATTACAATCGCGACTTCACACAATACATAAATTAATTCATACATCATCCAAAATCCACACATAGACCGACTACGGTCAAATCCAAATGAAAATAAGATAACCCCAAATGCTAGATCCCCGATCGTCCCAACTGGGCTCCACTACTGATCATCAGGAAACGAAACATAGTAACGACCACGTTCCTCGTCGAGCTCCCACTTGAGCTCGGTTGCGTCATCTGCACTGGTATCGTCGGCACCTGCAACTATGTTGGTAGAATCTGTGAGTCACGAGGACTCAGCAATCTCACACCCGCGAGATCAAGACTATTTAAGCTTGTAGGAAAGGATGGTGTAATGAGGGGGAGCTGCAGCAAGCACTAAGCATATATGGTGGCTAACATACGCAAAGAAGAGCGAGAAGAGAAGCAACGCAACGGTCGCGAAGCTAGAAATGAGCAAGAAGTGATCCTGAAACTACTTACGTTCATGCATAACTCAAACCGTGTTCATTTCCCGGGCTCCGCCGAGAAGAGACCATCACGGCTACACACACGGTTGATGTATTTTAATTAAGTCAAGTGTCAAGTTCTCTACAACCGGACATTAACAAATTCCCATCTGCCTCATAACCGCGGGCACGGATTTCGAAAGATAATACCCTGCAGGGGTGTCCCAACTTAGCCCATTATAAGCTCTCACGGTCAATGAAGGATGAACCTTCTCCCGGGAAGACCTGATCAGTCTCGGAATCCCGGTTTACAAGACATTTCGACAATGGTAAAACAAGACCAGCAAAGCCGCCCGAATATGCCGACAAATCCCGAAGGAGCTGCACATATCTCGTTCTCAGGGCACACCGGATTGTCCAAGCTTCCGATAGGCGAGCCCAGAGTTGCCCCTGGTGGCCACCGGCGACTGACAGGTTGGACCAATACTCAGAGGAGCACTGGCTTGGGGGTTTAAAATAAAGATGACCCTCGGGCTCGCGAAAACCCGAGGGAAAAAGGCTTAGGTGGCAAATGGTAAAACCAAGGTTGGGCCTTGCTGGAGGAGTTTTATTCAAGGCGAAATGTCAAGGGGGTCCCATAAATCACCCAACCGCGTAAGGAACACAAACTCAAGGAACATAATGCCGATATGACGGAACCTAAGGCGGCAAGAGTGGAACAAAACACCAGGCATAAGGCCGAGCCTTCCACCCTTTACCAAATATATAGATGCATTAATTAAATAAGAGATATTGTGATATTCCAAAATATCCATGTTCCAACATGGAACCAACTTAAACTTCACCTGCAACTAGCAACGCTATAAGGAGGGCTGAGCAAAAGCGGTAACTTAGCCAAACAACGGTTTGCTAGGAAAGGATGGTTAGAGGCTTGACATGGCAATATGGGAGGCATGATATAGCAAGTGGTAGGTAACGCAGCATGGCAATAGAATGAACAACTAGCAAAGCAAAGATAGAAGTGATATCGAGGGTATGGTCATCTTGCCTGCAAGGTTCTTAGAGTTGTCGAAAGCTTGATCCTCGTAAGCGTACTCAATAGGTCCCTCGTTCACGAACTCGTCTCCCGGCTCTACCCACAGCAAGAACACAAGCAATGGAACCACAATCAATCACGGGAAATGCACAAACAACATGATGCAATACATGCATGATATGCGAGATATGATATGCGATGCGTATGCGTGCTCCAGAAGAAAAAAGATGAACATGGCAGTAACTTGGCAAACCAAGTATGTCACTGGAAAGATGAGATGAGTTTGGTTGAAATCGATATAAAGATCACCGGAAATGGATGCACGGTTTGCAAATGGCAAGCAAAACAAGAATGACACAATTCTGTGATCAACAGCATGATAGCACTTAGAATACATCAAGTAACTATGCTACAGCACTCCAACATAGCAACAAAGCATATGGCAGTGATCTACAGGAGATGCTTGACAAAAGTTGAACAATGAGCTACGGCTAGATCACACAATAACAGAATCAAACAAGCATGGCAAAAGTGCAAAAGATAACAACTTCACAGACTTGGTGAAATTACTGGACGTCTGAAACAGCATCAGGTAGCAATGTTCAGAGCAATCAAAACACATACTACAGGCACTTAACATAGCAAAACAAGGCATGGTATGAATCTACTAAATGCATAGAACAAAAAGTCCCTTACTGACCATGAGCCAAAAAGGATCAGAAGATATGATGGCACCCATGTAAACATAGCAAGTTTCGTTAACAGGTTTCAGACTTAACAGAAAACAGAGCATGGCATTAACAGAAATTATGAGGGCATCTTGGTGAGCTTCATTCACTCATCACAAAGCAATGCCTGACAAAACAAGCATACCTACAGCAAGATGGCATGTTTATGAAGCTAACCATGGCAATACCAAATACATAGCATGCACGGATCAACTACAACAACCTTGGCAAAATTGAATATCATGTTAACAATCTGCCAGGAATATTTTATAGCAAAAGTAGAGCAAGATTAAGACATGCTAGGGCACTCCATAATTGCAAACAGGGGCATGGATGGATAGAGCACAACTATATCTACAAAACCTACTTACTGAACATGCCCAAAAGAAGCATGGATCTCACTGTAGCCACATGGATACATAGCAACAGAATAACAGCAGTCACAGACTTAGCAAAATCCTAAGTTCCTGAAAACAGAAACATCACGAAGCCTAGTTTGCATGCTTGTGCTAGTCACCACATAGATCACAAAAAATACATGGCACACACCTCTGTAAAGATGTCATGTCATAGATCAAAACACCTGTAGAGCTCATGCCCATAAGATGCACACATCAAATGCAACAAAAATAACAAATCATCAAGTTCTGATAAGTAACAACAGTAAACATCATATAGCACTCTTGCACCAGAGATTTGGGCATCAAGATGGACTCAAACAAGCATGGCACAATGGAACAAAATGAAGAGAATCTCGTGGCGAACATTTCGATATATCATGCACGCAAAATGGAGCAGTATGCAATGAGATATGATGCGATGAACAGAGCAATAATATGTGAAAACTTCGGGACTTAGCAGAAAAAGAGGGGGGAAAGTCAACCTCGCGAGATCTAGGGTTCGGTGGGCACGGACGCTGAGGCAGCGGCTCACCGGAGCTCGAGGACGGCCCGAGCTTGGGGAGGAGAGGGCGACGGGAGATGAGGGGCTCGGGCGCCAGCGGGGTCGCGGGCGTCGGCGGCGGGGAGCGCCGGCGAGAGGAGGCGGAGCGGC
>NC_057796.1:145925349-145950168 GCF_018294505.1 Triticum aestivum | reverse complement strand
GGGCGCGGTGGCGTGGGGGCCATGTGGCGGTTCCCGATTGGCCCGGGGCGGCGGCGGCGATGCGTCCGTCCGGACCGGACGTGTCCGGCGGCGCGGGGTGGAAGAAGACTAGGGTTTCGCCCGAATTTGGAGGAGGGTGCACATATTTATAGGTAGAGGGAGCTAGGAGACTCCAAATGGAGTGCGGTTTTCGCCCACACGACCGTGATCGAACGACCGAGAGCATGGAGGGGACTTAGATGGGTTATTGGGCTGTTTGGAGGAGGGTTTTGCTGCAACACACAAAAGGACTTTGCGGCTACCCGGTTAACCGTTGGAGCATCAAACGACCTCCAAATGGAACGAAACATGACAGGTGGTCTACCGATGGTATACCAAGGCCACTTGGCAAACCTCGGTCCATTCCGAAAACGTTTAACACCCGCTCACGAAAAAAACAAGAGGGGTGCGCGGTGCATGTGGGAGTGCCGGATTGCAAAACGGACAACGGGGAAAATGCTCGGATGCATGAGACGAACACGTATGCAAATAAGATGCACATGATGATATGATATGAAATGCATGACATGAACAAAATGCAAAACGAAAACAAAACCTGACCACGAAGGGAATATCATAACACATAGCCGAAAATGGCAAGAGTTGGAGTTACAAATATGGAAAGTTACATCCGGGGTGTTACACAGGGGGTGAGGGCTGGAGAGCCAGTAAGAGCTCCTGAGTCGTGATGCTCAGGAGCCCCCCTTTTAACGCGCAAGCGAATTGCACGAGAGAAAAAGAGACTCGCGGTGCCGCCTGCTATCCTTCCCTCGGGATCCCTGTGAGCAGGCACAAGAAGAAACATGGTTTGCTGTTACAGCTGTTAGCCTGCCGCTGGTTGCTCTGGGTGAGGTGAAGGCACTGAGGGCCTGGCGAGGTGACGTGCGCGGTGCGTGCCGCGAGCCAGAGCTCTACCACTCAGATTTGTGTGCGTGGCAGGGACGGACCCATGCACCAGCGCCGTGCTTGTGTGAAGGTCCCGAGGGAGGCGATGATCGAGTAGGCGATAGCCGTTGGCAGGGTAAGCATGAAGAGCAGATCAACTTGGACAAATGCAGGAAGATACACGCCACCGGGTCTGGCCTGAGCGGCTCAGGGATGATGCAGTCCGAGGGGCGCCCCCAGCAAGGTAAGCTAAAGACTTAAGCAAAAGGGATACATGCCACAGGGACGGACCCATGTGGCCTGGGAATAATGCCGCCCGAGGGGCGCTCCCAGCTTAAACGAACTTGGAAGATGTCACCTGGTTCTGTAGACGAAGTAGAGTTGGTGCAGCTGAAGCCGCGCGTTGAAGGAATGGCTCCTCATGAGCCACCAGGACCCTGAGCCTCGGGAGGCTCTGGAAGTTCAGGAGGTTCCCTGAAGACCGTCTCCATTTCCTCCAGGACGGTGTGGAACCTGGCCTTCTGAGCCGCCAGGACTTGTCGCATGCTGCGTTGATAGGCCGTTGCCACGCTCGGCAAGCCGAAAGGCATGTGAACGTAGTTGTGTGGTGGGCCCACACAGCGGCCCACATGCGATGGCCAGAAGCACTCCTGAGATGCGGCCCTGTTGAGCCCTGGGACGTCGACGCAGACACGCAGCCCGGCATCCTCGCCTAGATGGGGAGCTGCGCCTTGTGAGCGGCCGTGGCCGCGCATGGCTCTTGCTTCTTGCAGTTCCTAGGTGGCCTTGGTGATGAACTCCTTGGTGGTGGGCACTCCTTGCCCTGTGCTCTCCTGAGGAAAGTGTGCCGTGAGGCACGCTTCCAAGTGGTGCCCAAGCGCCACCCTCGTGAAGTTGGCAAGGTCTAAGGCTCTCCGGAAGAGAGCCCCCGAGCCCTGCCTGAGGAGGGCACCAGGCATGCTTTCCTATGCGGTGGAGGGAGGCACCCCTGGAGCGGGCGCTGGTCCTGATGAGGCTCCTGCCGCGACGCCATTCTCTTGGGGTCCTGTGCGGCGCGACAACTTCTTATTGGGGATGGTCTCTGGAGGGCCTTCACTTCTGCTGTCGGGGTCGTCGATTGCTGCGGCTTGAAAGGCGCGCTCAAGGGAGCACACCGCATCCCTCTCTTCACACGGGACCGTGATGATCCCTCCGCTTCCTGGCATCTTGAACGTTGTAGCCGTGATGAGTGACTGCCAGGAACTTGGCCAGGGCTGGATACCCGAGGATGGCATTGTACGGCAGGCGGATGTGCGCGACGTCGAAGTCGATGAGCTCGGTGCGATAGTTCTTGCGCTCCCCGAAGGTCACAGGCAGGCGGACCTACCCTATCGGTGTGGTGGAACCGTCGGCACTCCTCAGAAAGGCTTGGTTGGTTGGAGCTGCTCATATGGCACTTGGAGGTTGTCGAACGAGTCGTCGGACAGGACGTTGAGCCCTGCACCGCCGTTGATGAGAGTCTTGGTGACTTGCACATTGCTGATGACGGGGGAGTACAGCATAGGGAGGGCGCCAGCGGTGGCTGCGCACTTGAGCTGATCTGCCGAGTTGAAGGCGATGGCACATTGAGACCACCTGAGCGGGCGCGTGGCCTCGAGCTTGGGGAGCACCGCCCAAGATGCAGGCTATCGCACGCGGCTCCTGGAAGCCCCCAGCCCCCTCGTCCTGGTGGTGGTCGTCGTTCCTTCTTGGTGGCGGCTGCGGGGGAAGACCGGCGTTGCCCTGGGGGCGATCCTCACGAGGCGGGTCCCTCCTGGCGCCCTCGTGAGGTTGATCCTGCCAGCGGTCCTCACGAGGCCGGTCGCGCCACTCCTGGCGCGGGCCACGGTCGTCCCAGCGTCCGCCTCCGCGTCCTCCTCCGCGGCCGTAGCCCCGTTCGTTGCGCTCGGGGCGTCGACCGTAGCGCCCTTCCCGTATGGTTCTGAGCTCTTGACAGTCGCTGGTGTTGTGGGTGCTCAGGTTGTGGAAGGCGCAGAACGGTCGGCCGTTCTTGGATGACTCGGGCTGATCTCTGCCTCGTTTGGTGTCGGGCTCCGCTGTGAGCACTACTGCCTCTTTGCGCTTCACGTCCTTGGCCTTGGCTTTCTTCTCCTCCGCTCCTGCAGCTGGCAACTCAAGGAGAGAGAGGTGCCCCTCCTCAGCTCTTACGCACTTGGTCGCCAAGTTGAACAGCTCCTGAGATGTGCAAAGCTCCTCGTGGATAGTGAGCTCTTCCTTCATCTTGATGTCGCGGACACCGTCCGAGAACGCGGAGATCATGGCTTCATCCGTGACCTTGGGGATCATGAGGCGGGTGTTGTTGAAGCATTGGATCTACTTCTGGAGGGTCTCTCCTGGTTGTTGCTTGATGCAGCGTAGATCACCCGCGGTCAGTGGGCGGTCGCGAGTGCCCTGGAAGTTGGCGACGAAGCGGTCGCGCATCTCGTCCCAGGAGGAGATCGAGCCGTGCTGCAGGTTCAGGAGCCAGGAGCGGGCCCCATCCTTGAGAGCCATGGGAAACCAGTTCGCCATGACTTTTTCGTCGCCGTTAGCCACTTCGATGCTCAGCTCATAGAGCTGCAGGAACTCCGTGGGGTCGGCGGTGCCGTCGTAGCGAGGAGGCAGATCTGGCTTGAACTTGCCTGGCCAGGCGACGCTACGCAGTTTGGGGGTGAAGGCGCGGCAGCCGGCCGTGGTCGCCGGGGCCCGCTTCTGAGGTGGAGCTTGGTCTTGGCGAGGTCCGCGCTGTGCCACTGTAGGCGGCACGCGGTCTTGATGAGGTGGCGCGGGAAGCGCCGGTGCAGCTTCTCGCGGCCACGGGATTTGTTGGCAGCTTCTTTCTTCACGCGCGGGCGCCGGGCGCGGTGGATCACGCCGCGGAGGCGTGCACCTTGGTGCCAAGGCACCGTCTTGGGGTTGAGGTGGTGGAGGCATGCCATGAGCCCCGTCGCCCGCGGCTGGTTGAGGGGGAGGCAGAGAGTGGGACGGCGCCGGAGAGCCCCCTGCGGCGCGGACGAGCTCGGCGACACGGTCGAGCCACTCCTCATAGAGGTCGTCGACGGGGCGGTAACGCAGGAGCTCTTTCGCCGCGATGAGAGCGGCCCGTGCCTCCATGGGAGCGCGGTGCGCGTGAGACGAAGAACCGGCAGGGGTAAGTGATGGAGTAACGGTGCAGCCGTCTTGTCGCACCGAAGGATGCAGCCAGGACGCCTGCTGCTCGTTCCCCGCCGGGCCAGTGGCAGCGTTGACGGCGGGAGACGGAGAACGATGAGGTGGCCCGCCTACAGGGGCCGTCTGAGCGACGCGGGCGGAGAGGGCAGCCCGTCGCTCAGCTCGAGCACGGCGAGCGTCTGCCATGGAAACGACAGAGCGATGGAGCAACGAATTGCTGGAAGGGAAACTACGGTGCACCCCTACCTGGCGCGCCAAATGTCGGATGTGGGGTTCCGGCAAACCCTTAAGGTTCGAACACTGGGGTGCGCGCGAAGTCTCTCCCTCCCACCGATCTATGCTCTAGCTCGCTAAGATCTCGCGGACGAACTCGATGAACTCGCAACACAGAAAGACACGAGGTTTATACTGGTTCGGGCCACCATTGTGGTGTAATACCCTACTCCAGTGTGGTGGTGGTGGATTGCCTCTTGGGTTGATGATGAATAGTACAAGCGAAGAACAACCTCCTGAGGTTTGGGTGTTCTTGTGCTTGTGTAGTTGAGGATGATCTGAACCAGTTCGGGATCAGTTGCCTCCTACTATGGTGGCTAGTCCTATTTATAGAGGCCTTGGTCCTCTTCCCAAATATCGAGCGGGAAGGGAGCCAACAACGACGGGAAAATTTGAAGGGGGACAGCTAGTACAAGCTATCTTGACAAAAGCGGTCTTCGCCTGCGAAAAGCTCTGGGGTGACGCCGTCTTGGGCTCCACGATGACCTCCGCCTTGCCGTCCTCCTGGTCTTGGGCTAGTTGCACCAATATGGCAACCTTTTCCTGATGCCTCGGTACTCTTCGCCTGCGCTGGCCTCCTTAGCACCGAAGAGGAAATAGGGACGCTGCGCGCACTGGCGCCCGCCTGGTACCGTTCGTCATGGCTCACGTCACGAGAGCCTCGTGAGGTTTGCCTTGCCTTGATATCTTCGCTCCTCGCGAGCCTGCCTGGCTAGGCCACTCCAGAGGAGGTCTTGCGTTGTCCGCCTCACGAGGCTTGGACCCTCACGAGGGTCTTGGGTGCCTTGTTGACGAAGATGGGCCGTACGGCCTACTGCTTGGCCACACCGTGGGCCGCAGGCAGGCAAGTCTGGGGACCCCCGTTCCCAGAACGCCGACAACAACCGATTGAAATTGGAATTTCATCAGAAGTTTTATCCTATGCATCTTGTTCATCGTGATCGCAATTATATATATAATTTTTGGCCTCACGAAGGAGAAAGCATCGCTCAAGCTTGGGGGAGGCTTAAGTCAATGTTATATTCATGCCCCAATCATGAGCTCTCAAGAGAAATTATTATTCAAAAATTTTATGCTCGGCTTTCTCTCAATAATCGCTCCATGCTTGATACTTCTTGTACTGGTTCATTTATGATGAAGACTATTGAATTCAAATGGGATTTATTGGAAAGAATTAAACGCAACTCTGAAGATTGGGACCTCGACGAAGGTAAGGAGTCAGGTATAACACCTAAATTTGATTGTGTTAAATCTTTTATGGATACCGATGTTTTCCGTGAATTTAGCACTAAATATGGACTTGATTCTGAGATAGTAGCTTCTTTCTGTGAATCCTTTGCTACTCATGTTGATCTCCCTAAGGAGAAGTGGTTTAAATATAATCCTCCCATTGAAGTGAAAGTATTTGCACCTATTAAAGTTGAAGAAAAGACTATCACTTATAGTGTTGATCCTATTGTTCCTACTGCTTATATTGAGAAACCACCTTACCCTGTTAGAAGAAAGGATCATACTAAAGCTTCAACTGTGGTTCGTAAGAGTAATACTAGAACACCTACACCCCGTGAGCAAATTAAAGTTGAACCTAGTATTGCTATGGTTAAAGATCTCTTGGCTCATAATATTGATGGGCATGTTATTTACTTCTGTGATGAAGCTGCTAGAATTGCTAGACCTGATACGAAAAATAAACATAGACCTGTTGTGGGCATGCCTGCTATTTCTGTTAAAATAGGAGATCATTGTTATCATGGCTTATGTGATATGGGTGCTAGTGCAAGTGCAATACCTCATTCCTTATACAAAGAAATTATGCATGATATTGCACCTGCTGAGATAGAGGAAATTGATGTTACAATTAAGCTTGCCAATAGAGACACTATTTCACCAGTTGGGATATTTAGAGATGTTGAAGTCTTGTGTGGGAAAGTTAAATATCCTGCTGATTTTCTGGTTCTTGGTTCCCCACAAGATAGCTTTTGTCCCATCATATTTGGTAGACCCTTCTTGAATACTGTTAATGCCAGAATAGACTGCAAAAAGGATGTCGTTACTATTGGTTTGGGGGATATGTCTCATGAGTTTAATTTTGCTAAATTTCATAGACAACCCCATGATAAAGAATTGCCTAGTAAAGATGAAATTATCGGTCTTGCCTCTATTTTCGTGCCTCCTAATGATCCTTTAGAACAATATTTACTCGATCATGAAAATGATATGTTTATGAATAAAAGAAGGGAAATAGATGAAGTATTCTTTAAACAGGGTCCTAATTTGAAACACAACTTGCCTGTTGAAATCCTAGGGGATCCTCCTCCACCCAAGGGTGATCCCGTGTTTGAGCTTAAACCATTACCTGATACTCTTAAATATGCTTATCTTGATGAGTAAAAGATATACCCTGTTATTATTAGTGCTAACCTTTCAAAGCATGAAGAAAAGAAATTATTGAAAACTCTAAAGAAGCACCGTGCTGCTATTGGATATACTCTTGATGATCTTAAGGGCATCAGGCCCACTCTATGCCAACACAAAATAAAATTGGAGAAAGACGCTAAACCGGTTGTTGATCACCAACGATGGTTAAATCCTAAGATGAAAGAAGTGGTAAGAAAAGAAATACTAAAGCTTCTGGAGGCAGGTATAATCTATCCCGTTGCTGATAGTCAGTGGGTAAGTCATGTCCATTGTGTCCCTAAGAAGGGAGGTATTACCGTTGTTCCTAATGATAAAGATGAATTGATCCCACAAAGAATTATTACAGGTTATAGAATGGTAATTGATTTCCGCAAATTAAATAAAGCTACAAAAAAGGATCATTACCCTTTACCTTTTATTGATCAAATGCTAGAAAGATTATCCAAACATACACATTTTTGCTTTCTAGATGGTTATTCCGGTTTCTCTCAAATACCTGTGTCAAAAGAGGATCAAGAAAAGACCACTTTTACTTTCCCTTTCGGTACCTTTGCTTATAGACGTATGCCTTTTGGTTTATGTAATGCACCTGCTACCTTTCAAAGATGCATGATGGCTATATTCTCTGATTTTTGTGAAAAGATTGTTGAGGTTTTCATGGATGATTTCTCCGTTTATGGAACTTCTTTTGATGATTGCTTGAGCAACCTTGATCGAGTTTTGTAGAGATGTGAAGAAACTAATCTTGTCTTGAATTGGGAGAAGTGCCACTTTATGGTTAATGAAGGTATTGTCTTGGGGGATAAAATTTCTGAAAGAGGTATTGAAGTTGATAAAGCTAAAGTTGATGCTATTGAAAAGATGTTGTGTCCCAAGGACATTAAAGGTATAAGAAGTTTCCTTGGTCATGCCGGTTTTTATAGGAGGTTCATTAAGGAATTCTCTAAAATTTCTAGGCCTCTGACTAACCTCTTACAAAAAGATGTTCCATTTATCTTTGATGATGATTGTGTAGAAGCATTTGAAATACTTAAGAAAGCCTTGATTTCTGCACCTATTGTTCAGCCACCTGATTGGAATTTACCCTTTGAAATTATGTGCGATGCTAGTGATTATGCTGTAGGTGCTGTTCTAGGACAAAGAGTTGATAAGAAATTAAATGTTATCCAATATGCTAGTAAAACTCTAGACAGTGCCCAGAGAAATTATGCTACTACTGAAAAAGAATTTTTAGCAGTTGTATTTGCTTGTGATAAGTTCAGACCTTATATTGTTGATTCTAAAGTACTCCCTCCGTTCCAAAATAGACGACTCCACTTTGTACTAACTTTAGTATAAAGTTGAGTCATCTATTTTGGAACGGAGGGAGTAACTATTCACACTGATCACGCTGCTATTAAATACCTGATGGAAAAGAAAGATACTAAACCTAGACTTATTAGATGGGTTCTCTTGCTACAAGAATTTGATTTGCATAGTATTGATAGAAAGGGAGTTGAGAACCCCGTAGCTGACAATTTGTCTAGGTTAGAGAATGTTCTTGATGACCCACTACCTATTGATGATAGCTTTCCTGATGAACAATTAGCTGTCATAAATGCTTCTCGTACTGCTCCATGCTATGCTGATTATGCTAATTACATTGTTGCTAAATTTATACCACCTA
This sequence comes from Triticum aestivum, assembly GCF_018294505.1. NCBI lineage: Eukaryota > Viridiplantae > Streptophyta > Magnoliopsida > Poales > Poaceae > Triticum > Triticum aestivum. Next base: position 145,941,698 of record NC_057796.1, on the reverse strand, counting down.
GTTTCACATACCAGCAAAAGAAAAAGTTTTTCTATGATTTAAGGCTTTACTTCTGGGATGAACAGGAACAGATCCTACGCAAGTGTCACTCCGAGGCTTATGGAGGACACCACGCTGGAGATAGTACTGCACATAAGGTATTGCAATCTGGTTTTTATTGGCCTACTCTCTTCAAAGATGCCCGTAAGTTTATCTTGTCTTGTGATGAATGTCAAAGAATTGGTAATATTAGTAGACGTCAAGAAATGCCTATGAACTATTCACTTGTTATTGAACCATTTGATGTTTGGGGCTTTGATTATATGGGACCGTTTCCTTCCTCTAACGGGTATACACATATTTTAGTTGTTGTTGATTACGTTACTAAGTGGGTAGAAGCTATTCCAACTAGTAGTGATGATCATAACACCTCTATTAAGATGCTTAAAGAAGTTATTTTTCCGAGGTTTGGAGTCCCTAGATATTTAATGATTGATGGTGGTTCACATTTTATTCATGGTGCTTTTCGTAAAATGCTTGCTAAGTATGATGTTAATCATAGAATTGCATCTCCGTACCATCCACAATCTAGTGGTCAAGTAGAACTTAGTAATAGAGAGCTCAAATTAATTTTGCAAAAGACTGTTAATAGATCTAGAAAGAATTGGTCCAAGAAACTTGATGATGCATTATGGGCCTACAAAACTGCATATAAAAATCCTATGGGTATGTCTCCGTATAAAATGGTGTATGGAAAAGCATGTCACTTACCTCTCGAACTAGAACATAAGGCATATTGGGCCATTAAAGAGCTCAATTATGATTTCAAACTTGCCGGTGAGAAGAGGTTATTTGACATTAGCTCACTTGATGAATGGAGAACCCAGGCCTATGAGAATGCCAAACTGTTTAAAGGAAAGGTTAAAAGATGGCATGACAAAAGGATACAAAAGCGTGAGTCTAATGTAGGTGATTATGTGTTGCTATTCAACTCTTGCTTAAGATTTTTTGCAGGAAAACTTCTCTCTAAATGGGAAGAGCCTTACGTTATTGAGGAGGTCTATCGTTCCGGTGCCATAAAAATCAACAACTTCGAAGGCACAAATCCGAAGGTTGTGAACGGTCAAAGAATCAAACATTATATCTCAGGTAATCCTATAAATGTTGAAACTAATGTTATTGAAACCGTAACCCCAGAGGAATACATAAGGACACTTTCCAGAACGTTTCATACTCCGAAAAAGAATAGGTACGTGGTACGGTAAGTTAACCGACTCCAAAACAGTTCTAATAGCAATTTTTCTCCGTTTTGGAATATTTAAGAAAATAGGAAAATAAGAAGTAGTCCGGGGAGGACACGAGGCGTCCATGAGGGTGAAGGGCGCGCCCTACCCCCTGGGTGCGCCCCCTGCCTCGTGGGCACCTCGTGTGCTGTCCGGACTCCATTTTCTTGCACGATACTTCTTTTGGTCGGTAAAAAAACATTATATAATCTCCCGAAGGTTTTGACCACCGTACCACGCAAATATCCTCTGTTTTTGTTTCGAGCTATTTTTCTAACAGATCTAGATCACCATGACATCTCCAAGTGCCCCCAAGGACAAGTTCTTCAAGAAGGTCATCAACCCCTACCTCGCGGAAGTGCTGCAACATCCTCAAACCATTGAGATGCGGGAGGGGTTGCTGCATATCCGCGATGTTGAGGGACCAAGGAGGATCGGAAGCGTGGAGACAAGGCTCGAGGCAATGGAGCAACAAGTTTTCAAGTGCCAGGAGATGGTGGAACGTGGACTCGACGCCAATCATATAATGATCACGGAGTTCACCAACAACCACAAGCTGGATGCCAAGAACATTGGGGAGGCCATCTTCAAGCTTCACGAGAAAATTGAGCACCTCCAAGCCCAGATCTATGACCTGCAAAACCAAAATTGTGAGTATGAATGTAGATTCAAGAGGATGAGTTTGGCTGCAGATTGAAGGATTCCGGAGACTCGATCATCCTTCTATGATGGTGATCCTATTCCTTGGAAGATGGACGACAAGCCTACGTCATCAACAACTCCATCATCACCACCCCCAAGGAAGGAGATATAATCACATGAGTATGGGCACTCCCTTGGCAACTGCCAAGCTTGGGGGAGGTGCCCCGGTATCGTATCACCATCACACTCCCATCTTTACCGTTTTTCTTAGTTTGTTCCTTTTGGTAATATCTTGATCTAGTAGAATAAAGTTTTAGTATGATTTAGTTTTGAGTTTTGCCTTATGATCCTTCTATGTAATCGGGTCCATGAGCTATATATAATAAAGATTAGTTTTGAGTCAAGGGCTTGATTATCTTGCTATGATCGTGAGGGAATAAAAGAAAAAGAAAGAATAAAAAGAAATAAAGAGATCATATTGATCTTATGAAGAGTAATGACTTCCCATATAAAGAGTATGATGAATAAAAATTGTTGAGAGTTGACAAACATAGTTTTGATAATCGTTGCAATTAATAGGAAGTAATAAAGAAAGAGAGGTTTTCACATATAAATATACTATCTTGGATATCTTTTATGATTGTGAGCAGTCATTAAGATATGACATGCTAAAAAGTTGATGTTGGACAAGGAAGACAACGTAATGGGTTATGTTTTCTTATATCCGAAATAAAGTATATTGTCATGGATCATCCAACATGTTGAGCTTGCCTTTCTTCCTCATGCTAGCGAAATTCTTTGCACCAAGTAGAGATACTACTTGTGCTTCCAAATATCCTTAAACCCAGTTTTTCCATAAGTGTCCACCATACCTACCTATGGATTGAGTAAGATCCTTCAATTAAGTTGTCATTGTTGCATGCAATAAAAACTGCTCTCTAAATATGTATGACTTATTAGTGTGGAGAAAATAAGCTTTATACGATCTTGTGATGTGGAAGAAATAAAAGCGATAGACTGCATAATAAAGGTCCATATCACAAGTGGCAATATAAAGTGACATTCTTTTGCATTAAGATTTCGTACATCCAACCATAAAAGCACATGACAACCTCTGCTTCCCTCTGCGAAGGGCCTATCTTTTACTTTTGCCTTTTACCTTATGCAAGAGTCATGGTGATCTTCACCTTTCCTTTTTACATTTTATCCTTTGGCAAGCACATTGTGTTGGAAAGATCCTGTTAAATATATCCAATTGGATGTAAGTTAGCATGAACTATTATTGTTGACATTACACTTGAGGTAAAAGGTTGGGAGGCAACACTATAAGCCCCTATCTTTCTCTGTGTCCGATTAAAACTCCATACCCATAAGTATTGCGTGAGTGTTAGCAATTATGAAAGACTAAATGATAGTTGAGTATGTGGACTTGCTGAAAAGCTCTTATATTGACTCTTCCCGATGCTATGATAAATTGCAATTGCTTCAATGACCGAGATCATAGTTTGTTAGTCCTCAATGAAGTTTCTGATTCATACTTGACATTGTGGATAGATTATTACTTGAGCATAAGAAATAATATGACAATATTTATATATGTTGTTGTTATAAGAATGATCATGATGCCCTCATGTCCGTATTTTATTTTATCGACACCTCTATCTCTAAACATGTGGACATATTTTTCGTTATCGGCTTCCGCTTGAGGACAAGCGAGGTCTAAGCTTGGGGGAGTTGATAAATCCATTTTGCATCATGCTTTTATATCGATATTTATTGCATTATGGGCTGTTATTACACGTTATGTCACAATACTTATACCTATTCTATCTTATTTTACAAGGTTTACATGAAGAGGGAGAATGCCGACAGCTGGAATTCTGGGCTGGAAAAGGAGCAAATATTAGAGACCCATTATGCACAACTCCAAAAGTCTTGAAACTTCACGGAGGCATGTTTTGGAATATATAAAAATACTGGAGAAAGAATCAACCAGAGTGGGCCCACTCCCTGACCACGAGGGTGGGGGGCGCGCCCTACCCCCCTGGGAGCGCCCCCTGCCTCGTGGGCCCCCTAGCAGGCCTCAAGTGCCCAGCTTCTGCTATATGAAGTCTTTTACCCTGGAAAAACCATAAGCAAGCTTTCGGGACGAAACACCGCCGCCATGAGGCGGAACCTTGGCAGAACCAATCTAGGGCTCCGGTGGAGCTGTTTTGCCAGGGAAACATCCCTCCGGGAGGGGAAAATCATCACCATCGTCATCACCATCGATGCTCTCAGTGGGAGGGGGTCAATCTCCATCAACATCTTCACCAGCACCATCTCCTCTCAAACCCTAGTTCATCGCTTGTATCCAATCTTTGTCCCAAAACCTCAGATTGGTACCTATGGCACTACTGGAATCAGCTACTTTGCCATCTGCCAGCTCTTTGCCGTCTGCTAGCAGACGGCAAAGAAGCTCTTTGCCATCAGCTACCCAAAAGCTGATGGCAAAGAACTGGCTGATGGGAAAGACTTTCTTTGCCATCAGCCAGTTCTTTGCCGTCCGCTAGCTGACGGCAAAGAGGGAGGGTGGCAGACGGCAAAGGGGGCACGTGGCGCCCACCTGTGCTTCCCGAGAGATGGGCCATTTGGCAAATTTGCCTACCGTGGCGGACGGCAAAGCTAAGCTGATGGCGAAGACTTTGCCTTTGCCGTCCGCCGTGGCAGACGGCAAAAAACAGCGGGCGCTGACGCATTGCTGACGTCAACTGGCGGACGGCAAAGAGGCGCTCAAATTTGCCGTCCGCTGGCGGACGGCAAAGGCCGCCGTTAGCCGCCTAACGAACTAACGCTGGCAGACGTCCAGTATTTTGCCGTCCCTCCTCTTTGCCGTCCGCCGTTGTAGGCAAAGGACTCTTTGCCGTCCGCCATAAAAAGCAGACGGCAAAGGACCTGTTTGCCGACCCTGTCTTTGCCGTCCCTATTTGCCGTCCGCCGCTGACGGCAAAGCTCTTTGCCGTCCGCCGTCCGTGCCTTTGCCGTCCGCCGTCCGTGCCTTTGCCGTCCGCCGTGGCAGACGGCAAAATACTGGATTCCTTTAGTGGGTTTAGGGTTTAGGGTTTAGGTCAAGGGTTTAGGGTTTAGGGTTTTGGATCCCAATGGGTTGCTAGTAGTGTTGATTACTCCTTGTAGTTGATGCTAGTTGGTTTATTTGGTGGAAGATCATATGTTCAGATCCTTTATGCATATTAATACCCCTCTGATTATGAATATGAATATGATTTGTGAGTAGTTACGTTTGTTCCTGAGGACATGGGAGAAGTCTTGCTATAAGTAGTCATGTGAATTTGGTATTCGTTCGATATGTTGATGAGATGTATGTTGTCTCTTCTCTAGTGGTGTTATGTGAACGTCGACTACATGACACTTCACCATTGTTTGGGCCTAGAGGAAGGCATTGGGTAGTAATAAGTAGATGATGGGTTGCTAGAGTGACAGAAGCTTAAACCCTAGTTTATGAGTTGCTTCGTAAGAAGCTGATTTGGATCCATATGCACTACAAAAAAATACACTTTCGTGATGATACGTGTTTGTCACAGTAGGTCACGTTTTCTCTCATGCATGTACATCCATGACAAATTTATGACAGAATCAAGATAGTCATACCTGTGCTGTCGTAGAAGTGTTCCATGACATTACCAAAATTATCATCACGGAAGTGTCCACTTTCGTGACGATAAATTGCGCGTCACAGAAGTGCTTTCGTCAAGGGTGACCGACACGTGGCATCCACCGTAACAGAACGCCGTTAAGCTATCGGGTCCGGTTTTGGATCCGATAACCCGTTAACAGCCCCGACCAATGGGGATTTTCCACTTGTAAAATCATCATTGGTTGGAGGAAACACGTGTCGGCTCACCGTTGGGACAGATGTCATCCACTCATTGGACCCAAAGCGCCTATGATATGTTGACACATGGCACGGCCCAATAGAGGCCCATACAGGTTAAAAAGGGCGGCCCAGTCAAAGGCCCGTAGTACTTACTCAGGTACTAGTGGGCCAGCCCAATAACGGTCTGCTTAATAAAGGCCCATTTACGGCCTGAAGCCAGATCTGGCCCGTTAATTGTTCGCCGAATATTTGGGCCCATTTACAGCCCGAAGCCAGATCTGGCCTGTTAATTGTTCGCCGAATATTTGGGCCCAATTACAACTCAGTGACTTTTGGCCTGTTAGAGGCCCGATGTAGACATGGGCCCATTTCAGCCCAGTGTGACTTTCGGCCTGGGAATGGCCCGTGCTGCCCATGGGCCATATATGGTCCGACAGGACATCGGGCCCACTAACGGCCCGTGATAAAGGTGGCAACAGTTAAGCCCAACGTGACTTTGGGCCTGTTAAAGGCCTGTCGCATAATTCGGCCCGTTGATGTCTGTACTAAGCTTTCGGCCTCTTAAAGGCCCATGATATCGGTGGGCCAACTAAGGCCCGATATATGTTTCGGCCTGGTAACTACCCATGATATAACTGGGCCCAAAAAGGCCCCGTCTACATTTCAGGCTGCTGAAGGCCCATCGACGACTAGTGAAAATTGAGGCCCAATATGCATTTTGGCCTACTAAAGGCCCATGGTTTCATCTGGGCCGTAACAGGCCAGTACAATATTCAGCCTGTTAATGGCCCAACGCTACCTGGGCCAAACTAAGCGCCGGGTCCACAAAAGGCCCAACTAAAATATAGGCCGTGTAAGTTGTGGGCCTTGCGCAAAGTGTGAAGGCCCCAATGATTCGGGCCCAAGAAAGATGCAGGGCGGCCCAATTGTGGCCCGCTAAACACCAGGCCCGTTAGAGGCGAATGTTTTGGCCCGATCGACTACATCTGATTTTTTTTTCAGATAGCGAATGATGGAAGTAACTAGTAAGAATTAAGAACAAACCTACTCTATACAATAAAGATATTACAACATAGTAACTAAGAATAAACCTACACTATACAATAAAGGATTTATGGTATATTACATCCACTGGGCATCGAAGTTCGCCACCAGTGATCATAACGCACAACGAAGAAGCAGATTACAAAAACTGGGCACCACTGCAGCATAACAAAATAATACTGAACCGAGACCACTTCCAAGACAGTTCAAGAAAGGTTAGCCTTGCGCGGGAACTGCGGCGCAAGCTGCTAAGCAAGGTTGTGAGACCGGCCTAGCATGCCGGTCATAGCTTCCAGGTGTAGTTGTTTAGCGATGAGGTTCTCATTGGTGTTCTCCGCAATCTTTCTTAGAGATAGGACTTCAAGTCGGCGTTGAGTTGCAGAATGCCTTTCTGCTAGAACTTGGGACTGAAGAAGTCGAACTGATTCAGACAACGAATTCTGTGAGCTTGTCTGACTGCTAGTCTCAAGTAACTTGAACACTACATCAAGACAAGACTTTGGGGTTGTCTCGCTATCTTCAGGATGTTTTGCCTTCTTTGCTGCAATATATGTCTCACAGCCTTCAGCAGACTTGTGCATGCCATCAGGCATATCACCCTGAAACAAAGCAGAGAGATGACAGGTTTTGCATGTGTATAAACAAAGATGATAACTGTGCTGTCAATTCCATCCAATTTCAAATTAGAAAATAAAGAGTAAGTTCAAAATATCAATAGCATAATTTGGCATTGTTCATAATGCGGGGAGCTTCACCACACTACTGGATTACCATGTCAACATAACAAGCATAGATGAAGGGCAAAGAAAATCATTGTATCTATTTTGGTTAATGTGCATGGCATGTTGTTCATATCATCAGCCACATCAGTAAGATAAAACAGGAGATGACAAGATGCAAACGTGGGCTGCTTCACCACACACTGGATTATAGATCCACAAAAACAAGCATACATATAGGGAGTATTGAGTAATGTGCGTGGTATGAATAAGGAATTTGGTTTTACAAGTAAAACTTAGAACTTACGGTTCTTGCGAACATGCATTTTGGTAGAAACAGCAAACTAAACAGCAGTAAACGATAGGGAGTATGAGAAATTAAATAGCAGTTGAGGATAAAGGCTTTAGAAGGACCGACTTACATTAACAGTTAACACCGGCTTTATAATGCCCTTCTCCATGTCAAGGGAAGGATAACTCAAGAATTTCAGCACAGAATCTTCTTCATAAGCATTGCCTGTACTCTATATTTTGTAGAGAGTAATTATATATATGATAATACTGGAAGGGATAGAGGATAATGAAGATAAGATGCAGATTGATGCTACATAACCAACTACCAATCCCTGGAAGTACAAGCATTACAGGACAAAATGTACTGACAAGAGCAATGGGCTACACTTCTGCACTGGCATTGTCTGTGTATTCTACTTTTTGGTAAGATTAAATATAGATCTGATCTTTTTTAGTAAATGGTGGGCGAGGGGGATAAGATGCAGAATGCTACACAATGAACCAATCCCTCTTCCCATAATACAAGAGTGTTTTGAACACTGGTGTACTGTACAAAACGTTCTTATATTTGGGACGGAGGGAGTAGTTGTTAATGTAAGTCCAGTGATAGACGACGTTCAGTCCATACAAGAGGACTGCAGAGCTAAACCTCTTCAAAAGCATTGGGTTGATTCTAAAATTATGTAAGAGTCCATACGGATCTTATAATGTCCACCAAATGGACGATAACGAGGCTAACATGTGCAGTGATGCTACATAATCAAACAGCTATGAAAGTAAGTATGGTCATACAGGGCAAGAGGTACTCACAAGAGCAATGCAGTGTGCAGTATAGTTGCGAGATTCTGTGGTCCCTTGAGAATGAATGTTCTTCTGCTAACAGTTTTCGTACAAGTGAGACGTTAAGGCAAATGCAGAAATGTAGTTCAAATTGTGATGTGATATCATAGATAGTACCTTACGCTGTAGCCGAGACCAATGTGTAACAAGATTATTCCAGTCACCATCGGATAAATGTAGCACCGGAGACTTTATAGAAATTTTGTTTAGAGGCTTGCCATTGAAGTGCGCTTTCCTCAGGTAGGAACGATACTTCATCAACGAGTGCTTGAAAAGCGCAACCAACCCTTGCTCGTGATCACAATCCAGTTTGGTCCTCACCTATTTAAAAGAATGAAATCTTGTGTCTTCTGTTAGCAGAAACATATGCAGCAATGACCATGAATAACATTAGTACATTACTTACGCGTAAGTTGCGGAGGAAGACTGGAAATTGTTCTGTGTCTGCGGTATAATATTTCCATGAACGAAAGATGCACACAAAGTTCCTGACAACAATATAAGCTTTGTCTTCTAAACTGGGAAGAAATGGAACAGGGGTCCTATTTGCTGCAATTGGGGCTCTCTCTGGTTCAAAAAGGGATTTGGCAACTGAATTTGGTGTACTCTTTGCTGGAATGGGGGTTTTGCGTCGTAGAGCTGGTGCCATGTCAACTAGCATAATCATAATGTTTGCTGCAGTTGGGGTCTGCTGAGTTGGGGCATCAGAAATGACCAGTGTAGTAGGGCTAGAGTCTGCTAGAGTTGGGGTGTTTTGTGGGTCAGGTGATATTGCAACTACACCTAATGGGCTACTTGATTTATCAGGTGCCACTACCTTTTCCAAATACTTTGCTTGTGCTCCTCCACGATCAGCAATCGCCCTCTTCCTTTTGAACGTCTGATACACAAGAACATCATTTGAATGGATAAATATGGTATGATGACAGATGGAATATGTACTGAAAATGGATAGGCAGGGCGTATTCACATACACGATGTGTAAAGTAAGCTAATGGCAGTTCAACAAAGTAGAAGCAATGCAAAGCATCAGTTGCAAGATATGTGCGACAAATATAACCTTGGAAAGTTAGAGCAAGCACCTTGATGGGTGAATAAGATAGGGCATCTTCCTCTGACTCCTCCACTAGGGAGCTACATTGACTTAGGTCTCCCTCTAGCTCAGAATCACTGTTAGGATCATATTCTAAGCACAAATCTGTAGGTGGAGAGCGTTTGCATTGCATTGCATTGCATCCAGACTTGATTTCAGTCCCTTAATGCCAAGTTTGACAGCCATGGCATTGTTCTGCTTTATTCTTTTCATGCGCGCAAGCTCATAATCATTATGATGCTGTTCAGAATCTGAGATTCATGAAAATATAAAAAGTAGTCAGATTATCTATGGAATGCATTGTGGATTCAACTCGAAGAGTGTCTCCCTATAAACCCCTGCATATGCAAAGTTCACCCCAACCGTGTTGACCAAACCACACACCAAAATACAAACCCCTTATATCTCTATAATAGGCAGACACACATTTCAAAACTGAAGTAGGAACATTAGAATCATATGAAATTCGTATTTGAACAAATAAACTAAGGAATTATGAGTGGCATAATGTTTAGCTTCAAGGGTGGAGTGTTGGTAGAGCGACACAAAGCAAGTAGGCAGATTGTATTCCATGTAAAAGAGCGAAGCCTATGTAAAAGCTGGAAATGACACTTTCTTTCTATACAATGCAGTGTTCGTTGCCCACACATGACGGAAACGATCACATAGAGAAATACTATTCACTCATGTCTACTGTTGCAGTATTTAGAAACAGGGTGGTCCACCCTAAAAGAATATTGACAACAAATGTGACAAGGCAAGCATAGATGTAGTGAATCAATCATTTACTTGTGAGCCTACTAGGACAAGTATGCAGAATTGTAACTGCAGGAAGAGACCGTCCAAAATCTGAATCAAGAAGTTTGTCTAGCACTTATTGTTTGCAACTAATCGACGTGAATAATTGGATATTATATCGAATGAGTAAGAAAGACAAGTAAAATTTTCAACAAACCTGGCTTGCAGTAGTAATCTTGGTCAATGTCACTACGACCAACAATCCAAAATGACTAGTGTCTGTTCCTAGGGCCGGAATTTTGAAAACCCTGTGAACTGTACAGGTACTAATGATTACTGAAATACATCTGAACCATTAAGTGTAGGTAGCACTGAGCACACAACAAACCCTAATGACAGTCCTGCCTAATGAGTAATGAATCAATTAGAAAATGGGTGATGAGGAGTGGCTGCTGAGTGTTGAGGACTTATCTCAGGATAAATCGGGTTGGCTTAGTGGGTGCTGCACGCCTGAGCCCTGAACGGACTGGGAAGGTAGGCACGGCGGCGCGACCGGGCAGCGCTGACGCTGTTGGGTGAGCGGCTCCTAACCTCCTGTTAGTCCGGCGTCTCCTCCTAGAGTCATGCCGTCCGGGGACGGCAAGTCACTGGCGAGGCAGGCGGCTGGGGGCGAGTAGAGATCGGAAGCGCGCAGCAGAACAGAGGGGAATCGGGACCTGGGACGACCCAAAATCCCAGGGTGGGCCGGCCCACCGTGGGCACCCTATAGAGATACAGATCCGAGCGGCGAGCATGCATTTTCGAAACTAATTTAGGAACATTTAGCTGACCAATTAAACAAATCTATTTTAATAATATTTGATTCGTATTTGAACAAGTAAGCTTGTTTAGCTTGATGGGTCGAGCAGTGCTATTATGACACGAAGCACGTATTCTGATCGTATAGTAATCATAAAAGGGGGAAACCAGAGAAATGATATTTAGCAGCCATTGTTTGCTTCAAACTAAGAACTAAATTCTAAGAGCTGAAAAGAAAGTAGAGTAACCAAGTTAAGATCTATTTTCTGCTTGAGATCAAAAAGCTGAGGAGATATGAAGTACCACCTCTCTTGCGGCGTCGTGTAGGCATCGGGGGTGTGATCGCTGTCGGTGGGGTTGAAGAAGATCTGCGACGGTAGACGGGTGCATCGGGGGATAAGTCCCGTTGCGGTGGAAGAGAAGATCGTGTGAGCGGCCCCGGCAAAGAGGACGACGACGCCGATGAAGTGATGCAAGGCTCTTGGTCCGTCGTCGTGGATGAGAAACGTCCATCTCTAGTAGTGGACGACACGGTCTTGGTAGGCGCTCCGGCATGGTGGAGGACGGTGGCGATGGATGTGGTGGAGGACGGCGGCGATGGATGTGGTGGAGGATGGCGGCGATGGATGGGGTGGCGGACGGAGGCTGGTGTGGGGCTGGTGTTCTAGCGCGGACAGTGTATGAATGGGAAAATGGAGGGAGAGGTACAGGGAACCATGTTTTTGGGACGCGCCTGTCCGAAATATGGGAAAGTTATGAACTTAGCCCCCGTTTAAAATTTGGACGTCTCGTCGGCTGGGGATATGACGGTAATCTCGCATCTCGCCAATATTTGCCCAGAGCGATTTCGGGCGAGGAGAGGGTGGTTGGCACCCATGGTTGGCGCCCACGGTGTATGAACGGGGCTGACAGGTAGGGCGGTTGTGTCACGTCTGAGTGAAGTTACAAACCTGCCCCTATTGAAAATATTTGCCTACATCGATTTCGGCCGAGTCGAGTTTGTTTTGCCGCCCACCGTGTCTGAATGGGGAAATGGAGGGAGAAACAAAGGTCTTTCGGACGAGCTTGAATCAAATGTGTTTTGCCGCCCATGTTTGGCACCCACCGTGTCGGAATGGGCTCAGAGGCGGTCGTGTCATGTCTAATTGAAGTTACTATCCTACCACTATTTAGAGCAGTGGAAATCGGCCGATGGATTGTCCGTGTAATGGGTAGACAGTAATTTCCATCTCCCAAACACTTGGCTTCGGGCAGCCGACGTGGGAGTGGACATTTTGCCGCTTCTTTCGAATTTTGAGACAATAAGCATCCACATTTACCCTGGCAACTAAATTCGAATCCATTTTGTATTCCTATACGAATCTTTATGAATCATTCTATGTGTTTTTATATATCTTCAAAAGGACGACAAAGATGTATTCCACTGTCATATATGAATATGGTTTACAAATGCCGGTACTCAAATTCAGAAGCTAGAATCCAGTTTAAGGTGAATTCGAGTATTTGGAACACTTCATGTCCAACTCAAATGTCACACGCAACATAATGTGTACTCCCATTTAGATATGTACACAAGCGATGTATCAAGATTCAAATACCGAGTCAATCAACCAAGAATGTACAGAACTAACAGACATATAAACACTTATAGAGTATATGGATCAATAATATCAACTAACATACATAAGCTTGGCCGCTGCACTTTTCTTTGCTACAACAACATCCTTTTTTTGCCAAGCTACTACAGCATCTTGAGCCTTTCCGATGCGTGCCACTTATGGTCCATCTATACTACTATTATTGCTGAATGCACATTCAGCCCGATTGGCATATTTGTAGGTCTGGCACAGCAATCAAAATGAAATGTCTCCGAGTCTTATCAATTAATACAGACTTGTGCTCAAATAAAATTACAAACCAAAAAACAAAAAACTATTATTACATGATCTCTAAAACAAATGGTTTGATTGATTACATGAACAAACAACACAAAGGTTGTTCAATGATGGAATGAACATTTCACCTATGATTTACCAAGTGGGAATTTAATTTCCTTTTTTCCTTCAGGACCTTAACAATGTGGCCAGTCTCAGCTTGCTTCGTTTTGAAATCCACCAAATATTTAATGGTTGTCTTGAGTACTGCTACTGATTATGCTGTTTGCTTCCTCAACATGTCAACTTCATATCTAAGTGCAGAAGCAGAATCTCTTTCTAACACTAGTTTAGGCTCTAGAGCATCAGAAGTTGGCAATTCATAATGCACGATTGGGTCAGTGCCACTGCTGTGGGATGATACAACGTCCATGGGGACCTCGCTCTTTGATCTTGGGCTAACCTGTTTTGCCATTAAAGTTCCGATTGGATTCAGAAAAGTTGAAGTTAGCAAAACATCTCAACTGGGAGTTATAACAGCAAACCAGTTAAACAAACAAGGAATTAAAGAGTTTCAATTCGATGTTGAAAAGTAGTTATTAACATCATTGTAACCCGTTGTTGCAGCAGCAAAGCAGTTAAACAAACAAGTAGCTATATAAGCTCAGGCAAACAGGTAATTCTTAACAGTAAGTATCAAACACATAGATAGGCGCAGTCTATAATAGGATTAACAGGCTGTGGCATTATGTAATCAGTAGCAAACTAAATTAAGCCAAGCAACGTAATTGAACAATTTTGCAATAAGTGGCGAACTAAAATTCCGAGAAGCAGGTAACTGAACTTATGCTAGTCCTTTGTACAGGCACACTGCAACTTCTTTTTCGCTTACAAGGTTGTACGAAGGAGTCCATGGCATCAATTGCTTGGATACGCAGTCCCAATACTTCTTTCTTCCCACACTGCATTGGTAAGTCGAATGGTTAATCTGGTAAGATGGTGCGTCCTTGATAAGTTATATGAGGACGTGTAGTCAGACTAGTTGTAGCCACACATATCACACTAGCTTTTACTGTATATTTCATGTGATTACTTTTGGCATATCGAGATCTAAGCAATCTACAATAGGATGACAAGACTGGCATCCTTCACATTATTGGCGAACTCAGTTCATAGAAACAAGAAATTCAACCATTCTGTGGGTAAATCAAAAGCACCACTGGAATATTTTTCACTACCCCTATCATACACGCAAAAAGGGGCGACGCCACCATAGGGTATGGTATGGGTGGCTCGAAAGTGTGCACCTAGTTTGAGTCGTCCAGGTTGGCCCAGGCTAGTTTTGTTCGTCCCAACGCACGAGCAGGCAATGTAAAAAATGAAGATAAATGTTTCAATTTGGATAGGCCAATAACATAAGTGCAAGGCAGGCCCTATAGCAGGCTCGCGGCCCAAACGAGCGCCTCCCGTATCGATCGACAGCAGGAAAAATGCCAATTCATCCGCTCCAGCCTCCAGTTTGGTTCGCTCCTAACCTAGCTGCCGTCGGACAGACCGACACATCACTTCCTCGCGCCCTCGTTGGAGGGCGGTCACCGGGCTTCAAGCGAACGGAAGGACAAGAAGACGAAGATCTAACCCTGGGTGTAGCATGTGTGGGAGGCAGCGGCGGCAGCACGGGCATGGCATCGAGCTTGCGCAAACGGACAGTCGCAGCTTGCAAGAGTAGCATGCGCAACAAGCAGGTACATCACATCCCTGATTATATCTAATTCAACTCTTCAATTTCTGGCCAATAGTTAAACCTGACGGTGTTGTAAAACTATTTGTATGTACGGAATCTATGAGAAAATGAAACCAATTTCTACTTATTTTATAACTCCCCCAACCAATACTGAACTTACTGAATCTGATGAATCTAATCGAGTTTCCGGTGCAAACATCCAAGCTCATGTTGTTCTTGAGCCTGAAGTGTCTAATGAACAGACTGGTAATGAAGGATTTGATGCAAACATTTTACATGCTCCTGGTGATGAACATATAGTGTCTAATGAGGCATCTAATTCAAGCATTTTGCAAGCTCCCATTGAAGGATTTAGTGTCTAATGATGATCTGCTATGTTGAGAGAGACATAGAGATTTGCAGGCATTGATGACAAGCAAATTATAGTGTATTTTCATGGCTTGAGGAAACGTCAAGGCCATCTACCAGAAAATCCCCGTATCATGACAACGTAGCATAAATACTTTTCTAATTTGTTGTTTGAAACTATTGGCATACTTGTGCAGGATAGATATATTGATATGCAGTTTGCGCACTGGTTATAGGTGCAATTACACTTCGATACTTTTAGCCAGATAACGAATAATTCAAGCAGGTACAGACCATGTTTGTAGTCCTTGTACACCATGTTGCATTTTGTGTTTTTTGGTGCTTGCATCATTTAGTGTTTATAATCTGAACTACTTTGGATCATTAGCTGGTTTTCAAAGTGCATGTAGCTTCACATTTCTCAAGTTATGTTGATTTCCGGAGTGGAAGTGCCTTCGTATTTTTTAAGTTAAATGTTCACCCCTGGTAACTTGAATTCGTGGATCCGCCACTGCACACAAATCAAACACGAATGCCAGTACGAAATAAATGAAATGCAGGGACTTACGCTAGCTCGTTGTACAGGCTCACTGCAGCTCTGCTTGCGCTTCGGATGTTCCATGTACAAGTCCATGTTACCACTTGCTTGGATGTGCAGGCCTTGTGCTCCTTGCATCCCCCTCTGCATTTTTGACACGGCAAATGGCTGATCAAATAAGAGGAATCGACCTTGCTGTTGTACCGGAGGATATATACTTACAAGGTTATACGGGTGTGCAGGATGTGTACCAAATCCCGTAGCGCCGTCATGCTTCGCTAAAAAATGTATTTGCTTGTTTCAGATGATATCTCCAGAAGAAATAAGAGTTAAAGTCAGAGTTGGATAGGCATGTAAGCTAAGAGAGCACTGAAAGGATATCCAAACATCGTTGGAACAGTGCACAAGGGAGTGATGTGTGGATACCTAGTTTGGGCCGGCGTTTGGGCATGCTCGCCTAGCTAGAGTGTGGGTCACTTCAGAGCCGTTGAGGGTGATGCGCTGGCGTTGGCTGGTCGCGCACGGATGCAGATCTTGAGTG
>NC_057796.1:145924193-145925009 GCF_018294505.1 Triticum aestivum | reverse complement strand
GTCTGGCACAGAGGTGGGGAAAGAGACGAGACGAGGGGCGATTCGAACTTTGCTTGGGTTGGCGGTGAATTAGGGATTTGAGCAATCTGGGCACGGAAGGGGACGGTGGAGAAGGGAGATTTTGTAGGGCTGGAATTGGGGCCGCGAGATATTTCAATCCGAAACATGGAAGCGCGAACTTATTTTGTCGTCGTCCTTTTTTGGGGGGGGGGAGGGAGGGAGGGGGCGGGTGCCTGGGTGCTACGCGTCCGTCCGACACACGCGACCACCACGACACGACCCTAGTCTGCCTGGTGCGCCTACATTTGAGAATGCAAACAAATCTTCTTTCATTTGCAAACGAATCTGTATGTATTACCGTGCACGTGTTTTCCTTGCAATAATTAGTCATTCGAAACGAGATACTATAAATTAATTAATGAGGAGTTATTTGAAAAAAAATCGAAATGGTATCCATGCTAACGTGGATTAGAGTGTGTGTCACATAATTAGTTATTTGAATTAGAGTGGGTGTCACATAGCGATCTCCAATTCTAACGTGGATTTCGCATTTGACTGTATCCACGCTACTTTTTAATACAAATTCATATGTATATGATGAACACCATGGTAGTGAGAAAACTTTTGGATGGATTCAAACATATGACCTACAAATTAGCACAACAAATCGAGTCAATGTCAACTTTTCGAAACCTAGTATGGCACGAATTCGAAATAATTACCCATATGCATGGTCCTCAGTTCAAATCTTACAATGTACACCGAATTGAAACATCGATATTAAGTCTCGTACTATCTACATTCAAATGTTGTTTT
>NC_057796.1:145882770-145923976 GCF_018294505.1 Triticum aestivum | reverse complement strand
TCCTGTATTGGTCAATCTTCCTCTCCTAACCACCTTAGGAAGCTATCGGTTTCCAACACACATCCATTCTTTCTCTCCATGTTTCGATCTCTAACTCTCTCAACTACACAACCCCCTTTTTCCACTCTGTTACGAAATGTATTTACCTCACACACCCGCCATTGCACCCCATGCCTAGCTCTCTCTCTCTCCCTCTCCCTCTCACCCTCTCGCGCTAAATACATGCATTGCCTATCTAGCCCCCCAACCTCTCGTGCACACACACACACATTGTCTATCTAGGTCACTCCCTCGAGACTGTCTCACTCTTTCTTCCGCACGGCGGGCCACACTCGCTCAATCTCGCTCTCTTTATCTGAGTCTCGTTTAACCTCGTTTTCTTTCACACACAAATGATATATCTCCCTGTTCGGGCCTCGATCGACACACTCTATACTCTCTCACGCAAATTGTATATCTAGGTTCGTCCATCTAGGCAGGCCACGCTCGCTCTCTCTCTCTCTCCCTCTCTCTCTCTCTCTTTGTATGTCTCGATTGACCTCGCTCTTTCTGGGACAAAAACGATATATCACCATGTTTGAGCCCAATTCGACTTATTCACATTGTATACACTCCCACGCACATTGTCTATCTAGGTCACTCTCTCCAACCCGTCTCACTCTTTCGATCGCACGACGACCCTATGTGATCGATTGACCTTGCTTCCTCCCACACACAAAATATATCTACACGTCTGTGACTGGATCATCTCTCAAGCTCTATCTTACAGCCCTCACCCTTGACAAAAGCTCAATCGGACAATGTCTCTCCAGAGCATATATATTTGTTCAATGAATGTCGGACCACACTCACTTTGTCTCTCTATCTATATGTCTCTCGAATGACCTCGCTTTCTCACGCCGTATCCTCCACACATTGAAGCTACCTCTCCATCCCTCGCAAAGCCGGAGCTATTTACATTGCGAGGGGCACTCCAACCTTGGATTAATTTGTGTAGGCATTTATTCCGGTCGGTTTAGATTATATTTTCGTAGCATTCGGCCCACAACTACTCAAAACACCGTTGCAACCCCCGCAACTCCTCTAGTTGATTTCCCTCTGGCTCGGTCATCGCTCTCTCGCACGTCATTTCTCGCATTCAACGTCACACCATGGTATTATTGCAAAAAAACTCTGTTGTTCTCTTTAATTATTATAAATAAGCTACAAAACTACACACCGATAGTCCACTTGGAATGGAACAAATTTCGACCCACAAATTAAAGCGCTACAAACTACACACCGAGGGGCCCACATGTCATGAAACAAATTTGGACTCATATACAAATTAAAAAATAAAGGACGAGGATCGAACATGCGACCAAGGCCTTCAAGCCGCACGTCAATAGGCAACATACGTAGAACAACAATGTTTGTTGTACCTCCCTTTGTTCACATAATGTTTTTATATTACCACAGCCTATTTAATTGATAACATGTAATATTATTTTTAGTACTATTCGCCTTCACTTACTGGTCGGTTCCATGTGTGCTCTCTCTTTCCTCCTCTTCTGCGTTTAGATGCACGGGCAAACACGAAGAACTCACGGGCGATGTTGCCGTTGACCATATCTGGACGCGTTCACAAGTTACGGCACCAGTTTCACGTGCTAGCAGCACTAGTCAGTGTTTACGTGCAATGCACGTTAATTTGGAAGCATATTAAGTGCATGCAGATATTAAGTAGGATATTATTTGTGTGTTATTATGTGATTAGCACTATTTTTGGCATGAAATTAACTACACGCTAAACGTGTTGAGCGCTCGACATTGAAGCAGTCTAGGTCGTTCGATGACAAGGAATACATGTGGCTTGATGACGTTTTATATTTAATTTGATACGGCTCTAGCAGAACATTCAATCGATCAAACCATAGATTACGTTCAGTCTGAATCTAACTTTAAATTATAGGACGATCGATCTAAAATGGAAATGATAAACGTTCGGATTTTAAGCATGGCAATCCAAACGTTTTTCATGGAAAATTTAGATTACGCGGCGGCAGCGGGGGCGTCTTGCGGTGGGAAGCGGCTCCTCTGCCGTGCTCTGTGTGTCGTCGGGCCACTGACCGACGGCGACGGCGGCGCCTTTCGCCATTGTTGGCGTACTTCTGGACGTTGGCCTAGCTTCAAGGAAGGCCAAAATATTCTGGACTTCGGAGCGAGTCAACTGGCGGGAGGAGGCGACTGGCGTTCGTGCAATGAAGCGGTCGACAGCGGCCATCCATGCCGCTGAGGGGGGCACTGGCACCCACGCGGGGACAGACGCTGTCAACGGCGCGGCGGAGACATTCGTGTGCACGGGTACCGGCACGGGCGCGCACGTCAGTGCACGCGCAGGCGCATGCATTGGCAGGTGCACGGGCACCGGCACGGGCGTGCGTGTCAGTGCATGCACAGGCACATGCGCTGGCAGGTGCACGGGCGCGTGAAAGTCGGCGGGGACCTCGTGGAACCCCGTGGCATCAAGCTCGGCGACAATGTGCGGCTCCCATCCCATCAATGCCACGGGGATGGGCGCTGGCGCAGTCGGGGCGATGGGAGCCGGAACGG
Organism: Triticum aestivum; assembly: GCF_018294505.1. NCBI lineage: Eukaryota > Viridiplantae > Streptophyta > Magnoliopsida > Poales > Poaceae > Triticum > Triticum aestivum. Next base: position 145,921,384 of record NC_057796.1, on the reverse strand, counting down.
GAGCGGGGACAGGCGCGACATCTTCCCGCAAGGCCAGTTCAAGCTCGTCCCAAAGCGCCTTATGTTCTTGAGACTCCGGCTGTGTGTCTTCCTCAGGAAACTGGAAGACTAAGGGCAGACCATCGTGATGCGGCATGGCGTACGTTTAGGTCAGGCTGGTTGGAGGTAGACGACAGGAGAATCGGAGAGGAAGAGAGAAGATTGTAGCGATACCGGGTAGTGCGGGGTTGATTTTAAACTGCGGCGCCGGGGACATTAAAAGTGGGAGCAGTTGGGACGAAGGTGGGCGGTGGAGCCTGGTCAAAGGGCTCGCCTCCCGGTGAGCCTGCACGGCGGTCTGCTCGCATGCCTCCCTGTCAGCCGGCGCAGCGGTCTGCTCGCACGCTTCCCGTCGACTCACATGCTTGCTCGGACGGCACCTGCCGATGAGAAGCGGGACTCGTGGCGGCACGTAAACGCCTACGGTATCAATAGTGGAAGCGTTCGCCTTAACGTGATTGGTCTTTGTTCCAAAATACCTTGGCTCTTCATTTGTGCAACTTGTCATAAGCAACTTGTCTCAAATTGAAGAAAAAAATTACGAAGTAATATTTGTGCCATATCACGTGACCATGCTAAGTTTCAAGAATTTATGGTCACTTTTGGATTTTCTGAAATTTAAGATCCAGGATTCGAAACAATATCATAACCTGCATCATGCAATAAATTTTCAAGCCATACATCTGTCCTGTTGTATTTCTTAAGAAAGGATTTGGTCAAACATTTTGCTTAGTTAGACTTCAGACAAGTTATATATGCAGAGCAAAAGGATAATCCCTCCGTACCAGTGCATTGCTTGATATATTAACTCAAGTACTAGGCACGAACAAACGGGCTCAATTATGTGCTCATCCTGGTGTAGTAGTAGTAGTACTACGTAATGCAGTTGACGGGTGACCTTGGCGAGCGGCGACCGAGGGAATTGAACCGTGCTCGGCACGGTAGGTAACGTTGTCTAGTTACTAAAGCATCCCTCCGTTGTTCATCGGTAGTAATTATGGACCGGGGACATGAGGGGAATTTCCTAGGGCTGGAATTCTGGCCGCCAGATATTTCGACTCGAAACGCGGAGGCTCGACTGGTTGGGGTTGCCTAATGTGCGTACCACGCATGCCACCAGAAGGACACGAGCCCGGTTTTTTTATTTTTTATTTTTTTAGGATCAACACGAGCCAAGGTCTGGCTGGTACGCCGTTGGGTCCTACCATTCGGGAATACGAAAGGAACCTTTTAAATTGCCGAACGAATCTATGTGTATTACAATGCCCGTATTTTCCTTGCAGATACTAATCTCAACGTGGTAATTGATTTATGACGAGTTGTTGAATTAGAGTGAGAGTTTGTGATATAGTGATCTCAACGTGGATTTCACATTTCATGGTATCCCTGGTAAGTTTTTCAATGCAAATTCAAATTTAAAAGATGAACAATATGGAGGTGAGAAAACTTTGTATGTATCAAGCATATGACCACACACACACACACACACACACACACACACAGACACCCACACACGAACACAACAACAATCCAATAAGTATAGTGCATCTATTTTTCCAAACCATGCATGTATGACACGAATTCAAAAATACTCCTTCTGTTCCTAAATATTAGTCTTTTAGAGATTTCAACGAGCGACTACATACGGAGCAAAATGAGTGAATCTACACTCTAAAATATGTGTATATACATCCGTATGTGCCAGTCCACTTGAAATCTCTAAAAAGACTAACATTTAGGAATGAAGGGAGTAAAATGTAAGACATGCATGGTCCTCAATTCAATATTTAAAATGAACATGAAACTGAAACATGAATATTAAGTCTAGTACTACAGTACATGCAAATGTTGTGTTTAATTAGGCGGAGCTATGATTGTCGGGGGTCACCCCCTCGACCTTAGATAAAATTGTGAAGCTCTGTTTAGGGTTGTTTAGATTATATTTGTCCCCACCCTCCCAACCACCGATTGGTTGTGCACCCCCCACCCCTCCTCCCCAGGAGAATATCATGTGCCCCCATACCTTAGATATGCCGATACGAGTTGCTTGGAGCTTGTAGATCTGAGATATAGCAGCTCACATGATGTCTTAATATTTTTAGAGGAAACCTTGATGAGTTTGAGAATTGCACACAATTTGTACAAAAACTACTCAGATGCCCTTGGATCCCATATCCAACGACCTCGAAGCTCATATCACCATAGCATCTAAGATGAAGGAGGACATCATATTCTCCTGTATGTAAGAATATCATGTGCTACCACACCTTAGATGCTTTGGTGATACAAGCTCTTCGGAGCCGTTGGATTTGTGACCCAACACCTCCTCGGTGGTTCGAATGGTTTTTTTTGCAGAAAAGCCCCCAAAGAGTTCGGCCACTGCTTACAAGCACAAAGACTGCTCAGATGCCATTGGATCTCAGATCAAACGACCTCGAAGCTCGTATCACCGTAGCATCCAAGATGCGAGAGCACCTTATGTTTTCTCGCACGGGAGAATATGAGGTGCTCCCGCAGCGTAGATTCTACGGTGATACGAGTTCATGGAGATCTAACGGCCCACAGTAGGAGGTTTGAATGTTTTTGCAATATACGGTTGAGAGAGTTTGGGAATTGCGCAGAAAGTACAAGTACTACGCATGTGCCATATGATCACTGATCATACGACCTAGATGCTCATATCATTTTAGCGGGTAATTAAGCTACAGAGAGCACCTAATATGAGCAATGGGCAGCCGTTGGATCCAAGATGCAACGGCACACACGAGGCCTGAATGTTTTATTTGCAAAAAAACCTTTAGAGAGTTTGGAAATTGCGCATAATTACAAAGACTACTCCCAAGCCATTGGATCTCACTTCCAAGGTGTAAAAACTCGTATCACCATAGCATCTAAGCTGCGGGGTGGATGTGATATTCTATGCCGCTGTCATTTTTGTTCGTAAACTTGCAAAATACATGTAACTTGTGTCGTTACTTATCTAACCGCGCAAAGTGTTTGTTCAAAAAAATCGTCCTACACTGAAATATCGGAACAACACACGGGGGTCCCACTTGTCATTAATCAAATTTGGACCTAAAACTAACAAATATGAAAGACAAGATTCGAACTGGCAAGCTGGACTACAAAGCATAAGTCGATAGGCTGAAACAACAATCGTTGTTGGCTTTGTCCCATAACTTGATTTCATACAGTATTACGTTGAGTAGAGTAGAGGGAGTGCCTCGTCAACACGTGCATGACCGTTGACTCACTTACTGGTGGGTCCCAGGTCTGCGATCTCTCTCTTCTCTCCATCGTCTAACCTTTGCACGGGCACACACGAAGAGCGGCGCTAGCTTGACGTGGTGTTATTACAACTAAAAAAAGCTAGGAAAATAGAAGAATCGCCTAGAACAAGAGACGTTGTGGCTGGTCGAGACGGAGCTAACTGTAGGAAAACGTAGCAGAAATCCAAAATTTTCTACGCATCACCAAGATCAATCTATGGATTAACTAGCAACAAGAGACAGGGGAGTGCATCTTCATACCCTTGAAGATCGCGATGCGGAAGCGTTGCAAGAACGCGGATGAAGGAGTCGTACTCGTAGCGATTCAGATCGCAGTTGATTCCGATCTAAGCGCCGAACCACGGCGCCTCCGCGTTCAACACACGTGCAACCCGGTGACGTCTCCCACGCCTTGATCCAGCAAGGAGAGAGGGAGAGGTTGGGGAAGACTCCATCCAGCAGAAGCACAACGGCATGGTGGTGGTGGAGGAGCATGGCACTCTAGCAGGGCTTCGCCAAGCACCGCAAGAGACGAGGAGGGAGAGGGGTAGGGCTGCGCCATGAGGGAGATGTTCTCATCTCTATGGCAGCCCCAAACCCCCACTATATATAGGGGAAAGGGAGGGGCTGCGCCCCCACCTAGGTTTACACCTCTAGGGGTGGCGGCCAGCCCTAGATGGGACTTGGAGGGGCGGCCAAGGGGGGAGAGAGGGGGGCGCACCACTAGGTGGGCCTTAGGCCCATCTGAGCCTAGGGTTTCCCCTTTTCCCTTCTCTCTTCGCCTTGGGCCTTGGTGGGGGGGCGCACCAGCTCACCTGGGGCTGGTCCCCTCCCACACTTGGCCCAGGCAGCCCTCTGGGGCCGGTGGCCCCACCTGGTGGACCCCCGGGACCCTCCCGGTGGTCCCGGTACGTTACCGATAGCACCCGAAACTTTTCCGGTGACCAAAACAGGACTTCCCATATATAAATCTTTACCTCCGGACCATTCCGGAACTCCTCGTGACGTCCGGGATCTCATCCGGGACTCCGAACAACATTTGGTAACCATGTATATCTATTCCCTATAACCCTAGCGTCATCGAACCTTAAGTGTGTAGACCCTACGGGTTCGGGAACCATGCAGACATGACCGAGACGTTCTCCGGCCAATAACCAACAGCGGGATCTGGATACCCATGGTGGCTCCCACATGTTCCACGATGATCTCATCGGATGAACCACGATGTCAAGGATTCAATCAATCCCGTATACAATTCCCTTTGTCTACCGGTATAGTACTTGCCCGAGATTCGATCGTCGGTATCCCGATACCTTGTTCAATCTCGTTACCGGCAAGTCTCTTTACTCGTTCCGTAACACATCATCCCGTGATCAACTCCTTGGTCACATTGTGCACATTATGATGAAGTCCTACCGAGTGGGCCCAGAGATACCTCTCCGTTTACACGGAGTGACAAATCCCAGTCTCGATTCGTGCCAACCCAACAGACACTTTCGGAGATACCTGTAGTGCACCTTTATAGCCACCCAGTTACGTTGTGATGTTTGGTACACCCGAAGCATTCCTACGGTATCCGGGAGTTGCACAATCTCATGGTCTAAGGAAATGATACTTGACATTAGAAAAGCTCTTAGCAAACGAACTACACGATCTTGTGCTAGGCTTAGAATTGGGTCTTGTCCATCACATCATTCTCCTAATGATGTGATCCCGTTATCAACGACATCCAATGTCCATGGTCAGGAAACCGTAACCATCTATTGATCAACGAGCTAGTCAACTAGAGGCTTACTAGGGACATTGTGTTGTCTATGTATCCACACATGTATCTGAGTTTCCTATCAATACAATTTTAGCATGGATAATAAACGATTATCATGAACAAGGAAATATAATAATAACCAATTTATTATTGCCTCTAGGGCATATTTCTAAGAGTCTCCCACTTGCACTAGAGTCAATAATCTAGTTCACATCTCCATGTGATTAATACCCAAGAGTTTACTAGAGTCAATAATCTAGTTCACATCACCATGCGAATGTAATGAATCCAAAACCCATGGGGTTTGTTCATATCTCGCTTGTGAGAGAGGTTATTAGTCAACGGGTCTGAACCTTTCAGATCCGTGTGTGCTTTACGAATATCTATGTCATCTTGTAGATGCAGCTACCACGCGCTACTTGGAGCTATTTCAAATAACTGCTCTACAATACAAATCCGGTTTACTACTCAGAGTCATCCGGATTAGTGTCAAAGTTTGCATCGATGTAACCCTTTACGACGAACTCCTTTTCACCTCCATAATCGAGAAAATTCCTTAGTCCACTAGATACTAAGGATAAGTTCGACCGCTGTCATGTGATCCATTCCCGGATCACTATTGTACCCCTTGACTAACTCATGGCAAGGCACACTTCATGTGCGGTACACAGCATAGCATACTGTAGAGCCTACGTCTAAAGCATAGGGGACGACCTTCGTCCTTTCCCTCTCTTCTGCTGTGGTCAGGTCTTGAGTCTTACTCAATACTCACACCTTGTAACACAGCCAAGAACTCCTTTGCTGATCTATTTTGAACTCCTTCAAAAACTTGTCACAGTATGTATTCATTTGAAAGTACTATTAAGCGTTTTTGATCAATCCTTATAGATCTTGATGCTGAATGTTCAAGTAGCTTGATCCAGGTTTTCCATTAAAAAACACTTTTCAAATAACCCTGTATGCTTTCCAGAAATTCTACATCATCTCTGATCAACAATATGTCAACAACATATACTCATCAGAAATTCTATAGTGCTCCCACTGGAAATACAAGTTTCTCATAAACTTTGTATAAACCCAAAATCTTTGATCATCTCATCAAAGCGTACATTCCAACTCTGAGATGCTTACTCCAGTCCTTAGAAGGATTGCCGGAGCTTTGCATACTTGTTAGCATCTTTCAGGATTGACAAAAACCTTCTGGTTGTATCACATACAACCTTTCCTCAAGAAAATCGTCGAGGAAACAATGTTTTGATATCCTATCTGCAAGATTTCATAAATAATGCAGTAACTGCTAATACAATTCCAACAGACTCTTAGCATCGCTACGAGTGAGAAAGTCTCATCGTAGTCAACTCCTTGAACTTGTCGGAAAACATCTTAACGACAAGCCGAGCTTTCTTAATGGTTACACTTACCATCATTGTCTGTCTTCCTTTTAAAATCCATCTGCACCCAACAGCCTTATGACCATCAAGTATTTCTTCCAAAGTCTATACTTTGCTTTTATACATGGATCCTCTCTCGGATTTCATGGCCTCAAGCCATTCGTCGGAATCCGGGCCCACCATCGCTTCTCCATAGCTTGTAGGTTCATTGTTGTCTAGCAACATGACTTCCAAGACAGGATCACGTACCACTCTGAAGTAGTACGCATCCTCGTTGTCCTACGAGGTTTGGTAGTGACTTGATCCGAAGTTTCATGATCACTATCATAAGCTTCCACTTCAATTGGTGTAGGTGCCACAAGAACAACTTCCTGTGCCCTGCTACACACTAGTTGAAGTGATGGTTCAATAACCTCATCAAGTCTCCACCATCCTCCCACTCAATTATTTCGAGAGAAACTTTTTCTCGAGAAAGGACCTGTTTACTTCCAGATCTGAAACAGGAGGTATACCCAACTGTTTTGGGTATTCTATGAAGATGCATTTATCCGCTTTGGGTTCGAGCTTATCAGCCTGAAACTTTTTTCACATAAGCATCGCAGCCCCAAACTTTTAAGAAACGACAACTTAGGTTTCTCTAAACGGTGTCGTCTCAACGGAATTGCGTGGTGCCCTATTTAAAGTGAATGCGGTTGTCTCTAATGCCTAACCCATAAACGATAGTGGTAAAGAGACATCATGGTATGCACCATATCCAATAGGGTGCAGTTATGATGTTCGGACACACCATCACATTGTGGTGTTCCAGGCGGTATTAATTGTGAAACACTTACCACAATGTCTTAATTGTGTGCCAAATTCGTAACTCAGATATCTCTATGATCATATCATAGACATTTTATCCTCTTGTCACGACGATCTTCAACTTCACTCTGAAATTACTTGAACCTTTCAATAATTCAGACTTGTGTTTCATCAAGTTAATATTCTCAGCATCTACTCAAATCATCTGTGAAGTAAGAACATATCAATATCCACTGCGTGCCTCAGCACTCATTGGACTGCACACATCAAATGTATTACTTCCAACAAGTTGCTATCTTGTTCCATCTTACTGAAAATGAGGCATTTCAGTCATCTTGCCCATGTGGTATGATTTGCATGTCTCAAGTGATTCAAAATCAAGTGAGTCCAAACGATCCATCTGCATGGAGTTTCTTCATGCATATATACCAATAGACATGGTTCGCATGTCTCAATCTTTTCAAAAACGAGTGAGTCCAAAGATCCATCTATATGGAGCTTCTTCATGCGTTCTATACCAATATGACTGAAATGGCAGTGCCACAAGTATGTGGTACTATCATTACTATTTTATATCTTTTGGCACGAACATGTGTATCACTGCGATCGAGATTCATTTTAGGTGCAAGACCATTGAAGGTATTATTCAAATAAACAGAGTAACCATTATTCTCCTTAAATGAATAACCGTATTGCGATAAACATAATCCAATCATGTTTATGCTCGACGCAAACACTAAATAACAATTATTTAGGTTTACCACCAATCTCGATGGTAGAGGGAGCATGTGATGCTTGATCACATCAACCTTGGAAACACTTCCAACACATATCGTCATCTCACCTTTAGCTAGTCTCCGTTTATTCCGCAGCTTTTATTTCGAGTTACTAACACTTAGCAACCGAACCGGTATCTAATACCCTGGTGCTGCTAGGAGTACTAGTAAAGTACACATTCATATAATGTATATCCAATATACTTCTGTCGACCTTGCCTGCCTTCTCATCTACCAAGTATCTAGGGTAGTTCTGCTTCAGTGACCGTTCCCCTCATTACAGAAGCACTTAGTCTCGGGTTTGGGTTCAACCTTGGGATTCTTCACTAGAGCAGCAAATGATTTGCTGTTTCATGAAGTATCCCTTTTGCCCTTGCCCTTCTAGAAACTAGTGGTTTTACTAACCATCAACAATTGATGCTCCTTCTTGATTTCTACTTTCGCAGTGTCAAACATCGCGAGTTGCTCCAGGATCATCATGTCTATCCCTGATATGTTATAGTTCATCACGAAGCTCTAATAGCTTGGTGGCAGTGACTATGGAGAACCATCACTATCTCATCTGGAAGATTAACTCCCACTCGATTCAAGTGATTGTAGTACTCAGACAATCTGAGCACATGCTCAACGATTGAGCTTTTCTCCCTTAGTTTGCAGGCTTAAGAAACTTGTCAGAGGTCTCATACCTCTTGACGTGGGCATTAGTCTGAAATCCCAATTTCAGTCTTTGGAACATCTCATATGGTCTGCGACGTTTCAAAACCGTCTTGTCGCCACAATTTTAAACCGTTAGCATCACACACTGAACTATCACGTAGTCATCAAAACGTGTATGTCAGATGTTTTGTAACATCTACAAACGACGCTCGAGGTTCAGCACACCGAGCGGTGCATTAAGGACATAAGCCTTCTGTGCAGCAATGAGGACAATCCTCAGTTTACGGACCCAGTCCGCATAATTGCTACTATCAACTTTCAACTAAATTTTCTCTAGGAACATATCTTAAACAGTAGAACTAAAGCGTAAGCTATGCCATAATTTGCAAAGGCCTTTTGACTATGTTCATGATAATTAAGTTCATCTGATTAGTTAATGAACTCCCACTCAGATAGACATCCCTCTAGTCACCTAAGTGATACATGATCCGAGTCAAACTAGGCCGTGTCCGATCATCACGTGAGACGGACTAGTCATCATCAGTGAACATCTCCATGTTGATCGTATCTACTATACGACTCATGTTCGACCTTTCGGTCTCTTGTGTTCCGAGGCCATGTCTGTACATGCTAGGCTCGTCAAGTCAACCTAAGTGTTTCGCATGTGTTCCGAGGCCATGTCTGTACATGCTAGGCTCATCAACACCCGTTGTATGCGAACGTTAGAATCTATCACACCCGATCATCACGTGGTGCTTCGAAACAACGAACCTTCGCAACGGTGCACAGTTAGGGGGAACACGTCTCTTGAAATTTTAGTGAGGGATCATCTTATTTATGCTACCGTCGTTCTATGAAAATAAGATGTAAACATGACAAACATCACATGAAAATCATAAAGTGACATGATATGGCCAATATCATCTTGCGCCTTTTGATCTCCATCTTCGAGGCGCGGCATGATCACCTTCGTCACCGGCATGACACCAGGATCTCCATCATCATGATCTCCATCATCGTGTCTTCATGAAGTTGTCTCGCCAACTATTACTACTACTACTATGGCTAACGATTAGCAATAAAGTAAAGTAATTACATGGCGTTTTTCATTGACACGCAGGTCATACAATAAATTAAGACAACTCCTATGGCTCCTGCCGGTTGTCATACTCATCGACATGCAAGTCGTGATTCCTATTACAAGAACATGATCAATCTCATACATCACATCTATCATTTATCACATCCTTTTGGCCATATCACATCACATAGCATACCCTGCAAAAACAAGTTAGACGTCCTCTAATTGTTGTTGCATGTTTTACGTGGCTGCTATGGGTTTCTAGCAAGAACGTTTCTTACCTACGCAAAAACCACAACGTGATATGCCAATTTCTATATACCCTTCATAAGGACCCTTTTCATCGAATCCGATCCGACTAAAGTGGGAGAGACAGACACCCGCTAGCCACCTTATGCAACTAGTGCATGTCAGTCGGTGGAACCTGTCTCATGTAAGTGTACGTGTAAGGTCGATCCGGGCCGCTTCATCCCACGATGCCGCTGAATCAAGATAAGACTAGTAACGGCAAGTAAATTGACAAAATCAACGCCCAAAACTACTTTGTGTTCTACTCGTGCATAGAAAACACGCATAGACCTAGCTCATGATGCCACTGTTGGGGAACGTAGCAGAAATTCAAAATTTTCGACGCATCACCAAGATCAATCTATGGACTAACTAGCAACGAGAGAGAGGGGAGTGCATCTTCATACCCTTGAAGATCGCGATGCGGAAGCGTTGCAAGAACGCGGATGAAGGAGTCGTACTCGTAGCGATTCAGATCGCGGTTGATTCCGATCTAAGCGCCGAACCACGGCGCCTTCGCGTTCAACACACGTGCAGCCTGGTGATGTCTCCCACGCCTTGATCCAGCAAGGAGAGAGGGAGAGGTTGGGGAAGACTCCGTCCAGCAGCAGCACAACAGCGTGGTGGTGGTGGAGGAGCGTGGCACTCCAGCAGGGCTTCGCCAAGCACCGCAAGAGACGAGGAGGGAGAGGGGTAGGGCTGCGCCATGAGGGAGATGTTCTCATCTCTATGGCAGCCCCAAACCCCCACTATATATAGGGGAAAGGGAGGGGCTGCGCCCCCACCTAGGTTTCCACCTCTAGGGGTGGCGGCCAGCCCTAGATGGGACTTGGAGGGGCGGCCAAGGGGGGAGAGAGGGGGGCGCACCACTAGGTGGGCCTTAGGCCCATCTGAGCCTAGGGTTTCCCCTTTTCCCTTCTCTCTTCGCCTTGGGCCCTGGTGGGGGGCCACACTAGCTCACCTGGGGCTGGTCCCCTCCCACACTTGGCCCACGCAGCCCTCTAGGGCCGGTGGCCCCACCTGGTGGACCCCCGGGACCCTCCCGGTGGTCCCGGTACGTTACCGATAGCACCCAAAACTTTTTCAGTGACCAAAACAGGACTTCCCATATATAAATCTTTACCTCCGGACCATTCTGCAACTCCTCGGGATATCATCCGGGACTCCGAACAACATTCGGTAACCACGTATATCTATTCCCTATAACCCTAGTGTCATCGAACCTTAAGTGTGTGGACCCTACGGGTTCGGGAACCATGCAGACATGACCGAGACGTTCTCCGGCCAATAACCAACAGCGGGATCTGGATACCCATGTTGGATCCCACATGTTCCACGATGATCTCATCGGATGAACCACAATGCCAAGGATTCAATCAATCCCGTATACAATTCCCTTTGTCTACCGGTATAGTACTTGGCCGAGATTCGATCGTCGGTATCCCGATACCTTGTTCAATCTCGTTACCGGAAAGTCTCTTTACTCATTCCGTAACACATCATCCCGTGATCAACTCCTTGGTCACATTGTGCACATTATGATGATGTCCTACCGAGTGGGCCCAGAGATACCTCTCCGTTTACACGGAGTGACAAATCCCAGTCTCGATTCGTGCCAACCCAACAGACACTTTCGGAGATACCTGTAGTGCACCTTGATAGCCACCCAGTTACGTTGTGACGTTTGGTACACCCAAAGCATTCCTACGGTATCCGGGAGTTGCACAATCTCATGGTCTAAGGAAATGATACTTGACATTAGAAAAGCTCTTAGCAAACGAACTACACAATCTTGTGCTAGGCTTAGGATTAGGTCTTGTCCATCACATCATTCTCCTAATGATGTGATCCCGTTATCAATGACATCCAATGTCCATGGTCAGGAAACCGTAACCATCTATTGATCAACGAGCTAGTCAACTAGAGGCTTACTAGGGACATGGTGTTGTCTATGTATCCACACATGTATCTGAGTTTCCTATCAATACAATTTAAGCATGGATAATAAACGATTATCATGAACAAGGAAATATAATAATAACCAATTTATTATTGCCTCTAGGGCATATTTCTAACACTAACCACACCTATCCTCCATGCCATGTTAGCATGATGAAGCTATGTGGCTAGTGGGGTGTTTTCGACCGACTAGCTGGGTCCCGAGGTTGAACCATAGGTACTACGTCTGATATAGTCAATTTTTACACGCACATTTTTCCTCCGTGCCGAGACATGGCACACCACACACCCTACCGCGCGGTTTCGGGGTCCTCCCGGGTGGTGCACGCATATATTCTTCCTGACGTGGGACGCCGTACCGCGCGTTTTTGCCGAAGCAAGTAAATGAGTCGTCAAATCACGAAAGACCACTTTTCCCGCCGAGTACATCAGTGAAGAACGGTGGCTAGCTAGTTGGGCTAGTTCAACCGATTAGCTAGGCCACCGCCACATTTGTTTTTTCACCCCTTTTTTATCTACTTGCCGGCAGGTAAATTTAAATATCCACCGCGGCGTTGCTCTGGTGTTTGAATGCGGCAGGAATTTTAATTTTTTGATTGACGGGAGCAGGCGCAGTAGCAATTAGTCATGATGACTCCGCCTGTAAAACCCACTGCTCCCTGATGTGAGAAGTCGTCGACTGGTGTTTTACCATGGTGAAAACCAAAAGATTCCCCGCTCCTCGGCTGGCTCCCTCCGCCTTCCCGTAGATTGCATTGCCTTTCAGCCATTTCGCCCCTGCATCACTAACGCCGTGCGCCTCGAGAAGCAGAGGGACTTCGGTGGTGTTTAGGTGCCCTCTGCATGGGCATGTCCATGTCTTGGTGCAACATGACCGTTGGATCAAAATCAGACGGTGCAGATCAGTCACTGTAGCACAAAGCGTGTGGGTGTGTTTGGTTGCATTCTCATCTCAATATACTCCTCTGTCTAGGTGTGTAAGTCACCTTACGAAAACCAAATAATCCCAAAACACTTAGGCACGGTACATTAACTCCCTCCATGTTTCTTGTTTTGTGACATATCAACCAATAAGAGACGTGGGCCGTGCATGCTTTCAATCACTTGAGACTAATAAACATGACATGCAATGGTTAGTTCATTGCATGCAATGGTTAGTTCATTGCATGCAATGCTATTAATTAGCAAAAAGACATTAAGTTTTCTCGTTTTCCTCTCCACCTTGGTCGCAGTGCACAACGTAAGATGACTTACACAACTAGACGGAGGGAGTAGTTGTTTCCTCTTCGTGTATTTGTGTTAACCTACTAGAGTGGACTCATGCACCCTTCATGCACTCTGCCAAACTCCCAAAAGTGGGTCGAGAAGGGAACTTTTGCTCCCATCCCGTGCACCCTTCATACACCCTGCCTAACACTATTCGTGCTTCATATGGTTAATGTTTCATGGAGTACTGTAGCACCGTACTCTCCTTGCGCTGTAGACCTATTTCTGTTAACATTGATCTCACCGTTCATTCTCGACCGGACAGTCGAGAAAGCGGTACTATGTTACTATATTACTGTTCATATAGTTGACATGCGCACAACATCATTTGTTGTCGTCATATCTTAGTACACTAGCAACAAGATTATGTAGTAATGACGTATGAACCACTGCACATGCCTAGTAATAGGAGCACTATGTATGTTCAAGATGCTGCCGTGTTTCGCACTCCTCCGTCGTAAGAGTGGAAACGCTTGCTGTAATCATTTTTTTCTTCAGAAAAACAGTGGACACGCTCTGCCGCTCCAGCCATGCACTAAATTACTCACTTTCGCCAACGTGTGGGACAGCCAGCATCGGGGTCCACCAGCCATGCACTAAATTACTCCGTAGTAGAGTGACGGTAGAATACCCCGACCGAAGCACCACAGTAATGCCCAATGAGCCGTCAAATCACAAAACCCCCCTCCTTTCCAGAAGTAAGTTGGACGGACGAAGCAACCATCATTTCACTCTTCTCTCTCAGCTTCCTCTCTACCCAACTCGCTTTTCCCTCATCTAGTTCCTCATTTCTTCAAGAAAACCCCGACCTACTTCTACCATTGTTCTTCTCTTCCAAAGAAGGAAAGGTGAGCGCATCAATGGTGTTGATTCTGGCCAAGGCCTGGTCTTGCAACCCCGAGACTGATCCTATAACTCCCTCTGTTTTCTTCTTTTGGGTTTGTGATTATGGTTTCTTTTCTTTTATTTCTATTTGACAGTTTCTTGATGGATGCTGGAGCACCGGCCGAAGTGATGTCTATGGCTCTGGCCAAAACCGTCGAGGCTCATGGTACGAAGAAGCGCAAGCACCCCGCCGAGACTACCGCAGACAAGCTCAAAGCCATCGCCCTGTCCAAGCCCCCCTCTCCAGGATCCCTCGTTAAGCAAGTCCAGGTAATATCTCTTCTTGACGATCTTTTTCTCGATCTTGATCGTGTTTTTTCATCTAACACGCAGTACTAGTAGTACAACTTTCTGGGTGATCTTGCATGTGATTTTTGTGTGCCAAATGACGGTTCTAAATTCCTCTTTTGACCAAAACATGCGAGAGGTTGACACTGATTTCTTATAGATTACTTTCAACTACTCCCTTTGTCCCAAATTTCTTGACTTAGATTTCTCCCTCCGTATCTAGACAAATCTAAGACAAGAATTTTGGGACGGAGGGAGTACTTTATGAACATCAATGCTACCTTTGAAGAGGGTATATTTGCCTCAGTAACTTGTGTTGTGGATATTGCAAGTAATCCCTCTGCTCTCATGCCTTTGAAGACATGTTCTAGTGTCTTTGTTCACTCATTTTTGTGCGTATATGTAGTCATATATGGAGTATAATATCAAAAATCATCTTATATTTCTGAACGGAGGTAGTAATAATATATGGTTTCTGTTTGAATTAGAACTAGGTCCGCGGTGGAGATGAAGTTCTCAAAGTCATGCCGTGTGAACTGGAAGATCTGAGTATGAGTTCTACTGCTAAACTATCCAGCTGTTGTGTCCTTGTCGCCACGTGTCCTGAACTAGTGTTTTCCTGTAGCATTGTTGTTAGGCGTGTTCTCGAGGTTGTACTTGACCACAACAATTTCCTGGCTGTGCCTTCGATTACGAAAGGTGTGGTTCTTGTAAAGCTTCCCAACAAATCTGATGCGGCATGTCTTCATGATCATGTTTATGAGTGGAAAGACCACTCTGTTAGGTTCTCCAAGGTTGACGAGATGGTGATGGTGCATCTTGACATGTCTCACGAAGTCCATGGCCTAGTCAGTTATGCGGGGTTCATCCCGTAGGTCGGTGGCAAGAAATAGTCGGCAGAGTTTAATTAATGCAACTTTGCTTGTCTGTAGTAAGTACTATTGTTCAGTACTTGATTTGTGTTTGTGAACCCTGTATTGTTTATTAGTACTGCCGCTTTTGGTGTGTGGTCAGTCCTGAGAATGGTCTATGTTAATGTCTGTCCACTCAATTCAGTCTGTATATTTTGAAGTATCCAGATCATCTTTTTTGTGAGGACCGTTTATCAATTATGGTTACACTCCAATATCTGTATGAATTGCAGGGTTTATCGCACCCACCAGGATTTCCAGTCCCATGGATGTTCGGTCCATACGATTTGTCATGACCTTTGGACTGTCCTACTTGTGGGAGTAGGCGGGGCCCCTGCATGCCACCCATAGTCGGACGATCAATCTTCTGTTTATGACTTCAACATAGTGATTTCCTGGTAAGGATTCACTCGTGTCACATCAAGTAAATCTTATTGATTTACTGTCTAAATCTTATTGATTTAATGTCATGTTTTCTTTATTTTCCAGCAATTTTATGATGCAGGTTTTGCCATGTGACATTCATCACAGAATAAACCATTTGGTTTGCTCTACGATGGCTATTTTTGCAGGTTTCACTTCTTATGTCGTGTCAGTAATGAAGGCACTGTCCATCACTTATATTACTGGAAAACATTGGATCAGTCTGTTGTCTGAGTACAAGCTGAATCCCTATGATGAACTGCAGTTTGGTTTAACAAAAATGCCACAATTAGTCCTTCTCGCATTTAAAAGAAACGAAGAAGAAAAACTGGATCACGGTCATGAAGCCTAGTCAAGTTAGAAAGTTGATCATAGCAGACCAGACACGATCGCCGATGTCTCGCACATCGGTACCACCTTCAGCAATGGATCGAGCACCGGCAGTTGCTCTAGCACTGACAGCGGCAGTAGCTCAGTCTGATCTAGCTGAGGATTGGGCACCGACCGCGTCAGCGGATCAGGCTGATCTACGGAGGATCGGGCATCGACACCGGCACCAGCTCTACAAGGAGCACCATCTCCGGCAGCAGCAACGGCTTCGGCAACTGCACCAACACTTGCACTTGCATCTGCTCTGGCCCGTGCAACGGCAACCGAACGAGCAGTTGCACCGGCAACAGACTGGGCTGCACTTCGCACTTCATATACCAAAGTCCTTACAAAAACCGACATGTCCACCTTCTTGGTAAGCATTGGCCGCCCAAGTGTTTCGTTCTTTTTTCTTTCCATGTTGTTTTGCATGATTCACTGTGTTGATCTAACTGTTTGGGTATGTCTTCTTGTTTGCAAACAGAGAATTCCTGGAGCAACGAGGGAGTCGTTCAACAATCCGGGCGACAGCGGCCAAGTTTCTCTTACCATGTGCAGCCTTGGTGTGAATGAACCTGCTCAATATACCGTAAGTACAAAGGATGGTCGCATGATGATTGATGCTAAAGGATGGTCAAGGTTCAAATCTAAATCATATCTTGCGGTAGGGGATGATCTCAAAATCGAACTTTCTCGGCAAGGAGAGTTGGTCCAAATCAACTTTGAAATTCTTCAGTAGCAGCACGCAACTGCCGAACTGATCTATCCTACGAGAGATTTTGATGTAATAATCTGGCATGGTGAAACAAGTGTCCTGTGTTTATAAGTAATACGATAGTATTATTTATCACATGGTATATCGTTGATAGAATTGCAACTCTCATTGCTAGTTAGGAACTGTCATTCGATTTCATTCCAACAACTGTCGTGCTTTATTAAATTTTGTGTATTCGCCTTGCGACAGCATCTAAAACCATCGCTGTACCGATCGCTTGCAATATGAAAAGTGCTGAGGTAGAACACATGGGCCCCAAACATGCAGGGTGGTCCTGCGGCCCAAAGTCCAGAACCGTGAGCCTGTCTGAGTATTATATTCTCAGCCGAACCCCCATAATGCCCGTGTGTTGCACGTAACATCAAGATGCATTTGTATGAGTATTTTATCTTGTGAGAGAAAAGGATGAATGAGGGAAGGCCTTATTTGAAAATGTGGAGAGGTGTGTGGGTACCTTTTTGCAAAATTGCCATAGTTTCGTTCCTATCCGTCAGATATAAATCGGACGGCCTATATTGCAGGATGGCAGGCACACCATCATCACCAACTCGTCTATACTGTGTTAAAAACAACTCTGTTTTTTATAATTATATATGTTATATATATTCCCCTTGATTTTTCCTATGTATAAAGTTGTGATATAAAAGATCTGCATAATTCTTTACAGAGGGAGTATCTCTCTGTAAAAAATATAATTTTGTGTAACTAGTTACTCCTGTCTTTCTACTTCCTTTCGCTAATATGTGGGGCATCCAGCAACAGGGTCCACATGCCATATGCACAAATTAGAGTGCAGAACTGCACGGTAGACACACCCCGGTCATAGTGACGTAGTAATGCCCAATGAGCCGTCAAATCACAACCCCCCTTTCCAACTTTAGCAGTAAGCTGGACGGACAAAGCGGCAATATTTCACCGGGCCTGAATCCCCTTCTCCCTCGTCTGCTTGTTCAGAGAAAACCCCCTCTCGGCGATTGCATAGGGTTTTCTCATGGAGAACCAGGTACGAATCCTTCATCCATCCCTGATAAATCCAAGTCCCTTGGTCGCGGGTAATCCTAGGATGGTAGCCGCTGCCGTTGATGCATTTTTCTTCCTACTGAATCTAGTATGTTTCATTTGCAGTGCCCAAAGTGCGAGGACCCTACATGTTTCTGCTCCCTCAGCGAGACGCCACACTTGTTCCTTCTCATCCTAGCACATGATTTTAAAACATGCACAGTATGTTCCTAGAATCCTCTTTTCTATCCGGGAGGGTGGGGTTTTTTTGAACATGCTGTCGACTAATTTGGAAATTTGGATTGCTATATTTGGATAAAAGGTACTACCAGTACGATGGTCAACAGACGTGAAGGAGGAAGTTATTTCTAGATTTGGATAGGGAATACATTGTGTTCTCATATTATTTTCCCTGCAGTGCATTATTTGCTCTGCTAGAACACATGTACTCAAGATGGTCGGCCTTGCCATAACTAAATACACCAGTTTAATGGTCACAGTGAACACAAGCCATGGATATAAGTTCCGAGTTGGGTTCATGAACCAAGAAGACGCTACTTTTTTATGGCCGAACTTGGATAAACTTTCTCAAGTGTTACAGACTGAAAGTTGGCGCACGAGTGTTGATGGAAATAGCAGAACCTGGTCTCATCTTCACTGCGATCTTCCACCCCGACGTCGTTCCAATTGTTCATCCATGTTAGTTTTGTATCTGGTTCTTTCTTGTTGGCTCGATTACTTCTTAATCCACCTATTCTGTCTAACTAATCACAATTTAACTTTAGAAGTAGCAACGAATCTCTCACGAAGATGCTACTTCTAACTAATATTTTCTTATAATTGG
Organism: Triticum aestivum; assembly: GCF_018294505.1. Classification (NCBI taxonomy): domain Eukaryota; kingdom Viridiplantae; phylum Streptophyta; class Magnoliopsida; order Poales; family Poaceae; genus Triticum; species Triticum aestivum. The sequence goes on along the minus strand of NC_057796.1, from coordinate 145,902,595 downwards.
TGGCATGTCTAGGTTTTTTCAGAGTTAAGCAGGCTGCTCGTTTGTTATTCTGTAACAACTCGGCTGTTACTGAAGGCACTGAAGTTGACTAGGACGACATCCACAAGTTCCTACACTTTATTGATCCTCTTGAGGTCCTTGTGGGGCGTTTCAATGGTGGAAGGCCACGTGGGATATGTGTGCCACTGCTGCACTCGTTGAAGAGGTCCAACTGTGTCGAGAAACTTATGGTACGAGCTATTTTCTGTTATATATGTTGTTCATAAACTATTGCTTATACACAGTTTTACAGCTATGATCTTCTTGAAACAGAAACTGCCCAGTTCTATTGTTCCTATATAGATGCCTGACCATGGTCGGGTTAGACTTGCGCTTGGTCACAACATGATGTTTATGTCGACCTACTCCATTCCCCTTGGAGGTGAAAAGATACTTATTCATGGGTGGTCTCAAATAATGAAGGCCCGTCCATCTTGGAGAATAGGACAGAAGATTATGTTGCTGCTTTTCCATGGCTCTAAAGCGAATATTCTGTTTATTGACCACATTGCGAGATGAGGCCGCTTTCAGAAGGTTGTGGATGCGCGGGGTGGCACCTGGGCCTTGTCCTAGGGCTTGGCGCCCTCACCCTTGGTTAACTGTAGGCAAAGTAGCACTGTTCGAGGCGTGCTTTTTACGGTTGAACCTGTATAAGTACTCATACTGCTTTCAGCTATGGTTGTTAAGTGCCCCTGCTGGTTTCAGTTAAGGTTGTTAAGTACTCCTGCTGCTTTTACAGTCTGTCATGTTTCTTCAGTCCTGTCTTGCTCCAGCCGCCAAAACCAAACCAGCGCCGGCGGGGTCGCCCGCTTCCGCCTCCCACGGCTGGCTGCGCCTCAGCGCACGCATCGCCGCTCCACCGTCTCCCAAATCGTTAACGCCGACGTCTGAGGCCTCGCCGTCGTCCTCCGTGTGCTTTGGTGCACTCGCCGCGGCGCCGCCCTCTCGCGTTGTCAACATGGTCAAAAAACAACAGGAATCGGCAGAAGTACGTGGAGAGGATGACAGTACGGGCCCACCATGTCAGCGTATGGAAAAATAAAATGCTTCCTCCTAGTGTTTTCCTGACATCTGGGACCCACGACATTGTGAGCATATATAGTCAATAGACAAGAGAACAGCACAAGATCGGTTGACACCTGGGACGTAGCTGCTCGAGCAGTATTTTTTTGTTATTGTTGAGACAGAGTAGGGTTTGAACTGGGCTGTGGCCCGTCTAGCCCAAGCTTATATTTTATGTTCACCATGTGACTAGCCCAACTATTTTTTCTTTGTGAAAATGAGCCCAGTTTATTTTTTTCTAAAGAATACCCAATCCAGGCCTATTTATTTTTCTACGCCCTGATGGGCTGCAACTCTTTCAAGACGCCTGCAAATCTTGAAAGTAATATGAAATTGGTTGTAAATATAAAAACAGATGACAAATTGGCAATTACTTTATAATTTCTGAATTTGTTCACATTTCAGATTCCTATTTCACTGGGCATTAACCTAATTTAAATATATCTTCAAAGTACTTTAAATCTGGCTCGACATTTCGGTATTAAAAATAGTTTGGAACCCACAGAAATATGCGAAATTGGCCCTGGCCAACCAAAAAAATGGACTGCAATAAATTGCATAAGAAGTCACAATGAGCTATATATAAATTATTAAAAAAAGAGGGAATGGTCTGACTTATGGGCCTATTAAGTTGACGCACATGCAAGATTTTTTAGTTATTATATACGTCAACAAACGATTCTAGCAGACGTAACCGTTGGATGTCAATCCAACGGCCGTCGTGTTTCTTCAATCTCTAATCTTCTTGCTCCAGCCGCCAAATCCAGCGCCGGCGGGACCGCCTACTCCCGCCTCTCGTGCAGGCCTCACCACCCCCTACTACTCCCACCGCTGGCCAGGGCATCCCTCTACTCACCCACACCCCCTGTTATTCTGCGGCGACGGTAGCCTCACACCGCAGCCGAACCAGTGAACCCTAGTACTCCTCTCCGCGTGGCATCCACTGCCGCGTCTTCCCCGGCTCCGCGTCGTCCCCTTCCTAGGCCTCGCCATCGTCCTCCGCCCTGGTGCTCTCAGCGCGGCATGGTCAACGTGGTCAAGGAATGACTTCCATCGGAAGAGTAACATTGTGGAGAGGCTGGCAGCTGGGTCCACGGCAGCCGCAAGGAAGTGCCTCCTTATTACGCGGAAAATAATTATTCCTCCACCTGACAGCAGGGACCCATCGGACGGGCCACCATATTTGGCAAAAAAACGTTTCCCCCCTGACTGCTGGGACCCACCGGATGGGCCACCGTATTTCACGAAAAAACGTTCCCCCCGCTGTCTGCTCGGACCCACCGGAAGTGCCTCCTTATTACGCACCAAAAAATGAATACTCCCCCTGCTAGCTGGGACCCAGTATAGTGGGAGGCTGACTTGTGGGCCTACTAAGTTGACGGGGATGGAGGGCTTTGTCAACTTACTCAATATGCACGATTCTACCTCCATTGACCGTACGATGTCCATCCAATGGCCGTAGTGCTTCTTCAACCTCTTGTCTTCTTGCTCCAGCCGCCCAAACCAGCGCCGGTCGTGCCTCGTGCTCCTGCCTCCCGTGGCCGGCTGCGATGCCACGGAGGCCTCACCGCCCCCTACTACTCCCACCGCTGGCCAGGCCATCCCTCTGCTCACCCACACCCCCTGTTATTCTGCGGCGACGGCAGCCTCACACCGCAGCCGAACTAGTGAACCCTTGTACTCCTCTCTGCGTGGGCATCCACTGCCATGTCTTCCCTGGCTCCGCGTCATCCCCTTCCTAGGCCTCGCCGTCGTCCACCGCCTTCGTGCTCTGGGCATGGCATGGTCAATGTGGTCAACGACTGACTTCCATCGGAAGAGTACTGTACGTGGAGAGGTTGACAGCTAGGTCCACGGCCGCAGCAAGGAAGTTCCTCCTTATTACGCGCAAAATAATTATTCCTCCACCTAACAGCGGGGACCCACCGGACGGGCCACCGTATTTCACGAAAAAAATGTTTCCCCCTGACTGCTGGGACCGACCAGCTACATGTTCGCACGCAAGGAAGTGCGTCCGGGCAAAAAAAAAACGATTCGCCCCCTGACTGCTGGGACCCACCAGCTATATCTTCGCACGCAACGAAGTGCCTAACAGTCGGGACCCACCTGGTCGAAGCGTATGTAGCGTTGTCATTCTGCTCGCGAACATGTACGTGCATACCGGTCGATGTAGAGGCGCGGATGTGTCGTAGTAGAGGCGCGCACATAGCATGTACACGTACGTACAGCGGCCAGGGTGTAAGAAAGTAAATACGGCCACGTACGTACATACGGGCGGGGTCTCGAACGCCTACTCGCGCGTACGTACGGCCAGGGCTCGTGTACATGGCTTGGTCGGAATGGAGAAACAGTGTCGTCGTCGTGTTCATGGGGAGCCAACCGGCTGGGTCGGAACGGAATGCGTCGTCGTGTTCATCGGGAGGGCTTGGACGGAACAGCCGATGTAAACGAGGCTTGGCGTACCGCAGAATGGAGGAAACGGCCTTGTGTTCGACCGGCCACGCTCGAAACGGGATCCTATTCATCGGGAGGGGTCTGGCGTACCGCAAAACGGAGGAAACGAACCTCCTATGGTCGAAACGGGGGTCCTGTTGATCGGGAGGGGTGTGGCGTACCGCAAAACGGAGGAAACGGACTTGTGTTGGAGCGCTATGGTCGAAACGGGGGGTCCTGTTCATCGGGAGGGGTATGGCGTACCGCAAAACGGGACTCCACGGGATACTGTTCATCCACCGTCGACCTCCTCCAGCCTCCACCTGCGATTGTTCATCCACGGGCTCCTGTTCATCCAGCCTCCACCGCGCGCTACTCCACTAGCTACTGTTCTACCAGCCCTCTCCATGGGCTCCTGTTCAACCACCCCTCCACGGGCTACTATTCATCCGGCCCTCCACCGTCTACTGTTCATCCTGCCCTCCACGGGGTGGTCCTGTTCGTCCAGCCCTCCACGGGGTCCTGTTCATCTAGCCCCAACCGGCTCGATCGATCGGGGTCCTGTTCATCTAGAGGCAACACCATGGGGTCCTGTTCATCCACCCCCACCGGGAACTGTTCATCCAAACCCCCCAGCAACGCTCACTGTTCATCCAGAGGCAGCATCGATCGGCTTCAGTTAGCAGCAGTAGCGAAGGAATCGCTCGATCGGGTTCAGTTAACAGCCATCGATCGATCGCTTGGGTTCAGTATCGCGTAGCCTGTAGTGCAATCGCTTGGGTTCAGTTAGAGCCCAACGCCTCGCTCGGGTTCAGTTAGAGCCCAACGCCTCGCACCCACGCGCGTTCGTGTACGAGAGAAACACGCATCGCTCGGCCCCGACCACCCACCGTAACCGGGAACACCCTGATATTTTCCTCGCCCTCGCTTCTACCACGGTTTTTTCCGTCATGGATGGCCCAAAGAATGTCATGCAGCTGCGTCTCCGGCCCGCCCAGGACGAAAAGCCCATTTTTTGTCATGATATTTTGTCATAGAAGTAGGACCCCACCACATCTATGATGATACCGTATTTTGTCACAATTATTGTCATGGAAGTGTCATACGTATGACAGAAAAAAAATTCGTTCGGCCCAAAATGTCACGGATGTGTCTTTTTTTGTAGTGATGTTTCATGCTATGGTTAGGTTTGCCTTAATACTTCTTTTGTAGTTGCGGATGCTTGCAATAGGGGTTAATCATAAGTGGGATGCTTGTCCAAGAAAGGGCAGTACCGAAGCACCGGTCCACCCACATACCAAATTATCAAAGTAACGAACGCGAGTCATATGAGCGTGATGAAAACTAGCTTGAAGACAATTCCCATGTGTCCTCGGGAGCGCTGTTCTCTATATAAGAGTTTGTCCAGGCTTCTCCTTTGCTACAAAAAGGATTGGGCCATCTTGGTGCACCTTGTTTACTTTCATTACTTGTTACCCGTTACAAATTACCTTATCACAAAACTATCTGTTACCGATAATTTCAGTGCTTGTAGAGAATACCTTACTGAAAACCGCTTGTCATTTCCTTCTGCTCCTCGTTGGGTTCGGCACTCTTACTTATCGAAAGGACTACGATAGATCCCCTATACTTGTGGGTCATCACACACTGCCAAGTTAGAGCGAGCACCTGGGATGGTGGAGTAGGGGAGCGGAGACTTGGAACTTGTAATGCACTAGAAGTACGAGGAGAATCCGTACAGATGCTCCATTTACGTTGCTGCAGAGGACCACCATCATCGCCTTCCTTACTCTTTTCCATCCTATTTTTTGTTTTTGCCTTGTCAAGTCAAACCCACAAGTAAAAGGAATAAAATTTGCTCTTTAGAACTCATTGATGCATGATACTGATGAACACTACTTTCATGTAAGGCAGCCACATGATAGGAGGATGGAATATGTATGAAAAATAGGACGACATGACATATTGACATGTATGATGCGTAAAGTGTAAACTAATTACAAGGTGTTTGAACTAGTTAGAAGCAATGCAAGCTAGAAACCATATGAAAGATGAAACCAATATCACTCTGCCAAATTAAAAGGGTGGCCTCATAAAGGTGTCTCATCGTAAGTGATTGATGCAGGATACAAAAGAGAGGTAGTTTCATGTAAGAACATGGTTAACAGATAGATGTAGTATGTACCAAGAATAGGAAGGCATTTTATATTCACAGGTATAATGTGTAAACTAAGCAGATGCAATTTACCCTAATTAGAAGCATTACAAGCTAGACACCGTATGCAAAATGCAGCCACATATCACACTACGAAGTTAGAGCAAGCACCTGCGATGGTGGTGTAGGGGAAATGCGGTCTTCAAGTACAGAGCTACGTTCAATATCTTCATTTAGACTTGTTGTTTCTTGAGAATCATGTGGGGAGGATGAAAATGCACTCTTTATAAGAGTAGAGCGTCTCATACTAACCCACGGGCGTGACTGCCTCATCATAAGTGATAGATGCAGGATACACAAGAACAGTAGTTTGATGTAAGAACATGGTGTAATAGGCAGATGTAGTATGTACAAAAACAGGAAGGCGTGTCATATTCACATGTATAATGTGTAAGCTAAGGAGATGCAATTTAACAAATTAGGAGCAATACAAGCTAGGCACCATATGCAACATGCAACCAGATATCACACCGCCATGTTAGAGCAAGCACCTGGGGTTGTGGAGTAGGGGAGATGAGATTTGGAACTTGCACTGCAGTAGGAGTAGCAGGAGAATCTACAGAGATCATCTGTTTCGGTTGCTCTAGAGGACCACCATCATTCCGTGCGTTCGTCCTTTTTGATTTTGCCTTGTCAAGTAAACACACAAGAAAAAGGAATGGAATTTGCTCTTCCAAATTCGTTGATGCATGATACTGACGAACACAACTTTTATGTAAGGCAACCACATTGTAGGAGGATGGAATATGTATGAAAAACGCAAAGTAGAAGGCATTTCAACAAATTGGAAGCAATGCAAGCTAGGCACCATATGAAAGATCCAACCAAAATCACTCTAACAAGTTAGAAGTGTCTCATTATAAGTGGCAATTGAACAAATTAGAGGCAATACATGTTTGAAATGATATGCAAGATGCAACCAATATTACACTGTCAATTTGAAGGTGTCTCGTCAGAAGTGATTGACGAGGGATACACAAGAAAAGTAGTTTGATGTAAGAACATGGTTAATAGAAAGACGTAGTATGTACCAAAAACAGGAAGGCATGTCAAATTCACAGGTATAATGTGTTAACCAAGAAGATGCAATTTACCCTAATTAGAAGCATTACAAGGTAGACACCATATGCAACATGCAACCACATATCGCATTGCCAAGTTAGAGCAAGCACCTACGATGGTGGTGTAAGGGAATTGCGGTCATCAACTAGAGAGCTACATTGACTATCTTCACTCATGTGGGGAGGATAACACTTCACTCTTTAAGCGAGCAGCGCATCTCACAGTAACCCACTGGGGTGTCTGTCTCATCATAAGTGATTGATGAGGGATAAAAAGAGCATTAGTTTGATGTACAAACATGGTTAATAGACATATGTTGTATGTATCAAAAACAGGAAGGCATGTCATTATCAAAGGTATAATGTGTAAAGTAAGCAGATGCAATTTAACCAAATTGGAATCTATACAAGCTAAACACCATATGCAACATGCAACCACATTTGTCAGCGCGAAGTTAAAGCAATGACCTGGGATGGTTGTGTGTGGCAATTGAGATCATCAACTACAGAGCTATGTTTACTGTCTCCAACTGCTGACACTACACCCTTTAGAGCGCTGAAACGCTTAGTGCTTATCTTTGAATTACACTGGAGGGACTTCTGTCTTTTCTTTTGTGTATTCATCAACACTGCATCAGAGTCTGAAATACCCATGCATAGAAAAACAATAGTGTGAGTATGGGTGAAGTGTGTGCACAAGTAGTATAGTGTAAAAGTAGCAGATAGCAGGTCGGTGAGAAATAAATGAGGGGAGACATATGATAGATCTACAGCGTGCATGGCACACAAAATTACTAGATTCTAGGATTTTGAAATATGAGCACAGGGATGGCTGGGAAATGCAGATGCTCCTCCAGCACGCACAAGGTGTGGTCCTATGAAAATAACAGTCAACTGAAAACAAATAGGTCAGTCCATTTTTTCTGCATCGTCCTATATACAAAGAACGGGCAGATCGCCTTCATCTACCTCTAGCCAGTCAGTGTTGATGATCTTCCTCGAAACGCCAGCGACCACCGGCCCAGTCCCCTGCCTCCGCCCTCCCCTCGACCTCACCACACCCACGTGCTTGGCACCGCCCCCGGCCATCCCTTCAAGCCCTGTTGACCTCCAGATCGGGCGCAAGCAGCTCCTGCGCCCCACACACGTATGATAGACATCGATGCACCGCTTTCCCGACGAACACGTAGACTAGGTGCTCTGCGTGCCTAAGCGGGTGTTGCTTCTCTTAATTGCGAATCAACTGACCCTGAATTGAAATCCAGGCGGGCTACTGACCTCTAGTTAAGGTGAAATAGTAAATGGGAGGAAACCTTGTGCATTTAGTATCACGAAGAAGGTGCAGTAAGAAGCGCTCAACTAGTTTCTTTCATGGGATGAATACGGTGTGAGCAGAGATGTAAGATTTGCACGAGTAAGGGAAGAGGATTACCTCTTTCTGCTGGCAGTGCTGTGTCCTCCTTCTGTTTTTCCAACAATCTTCTTGTGGTTCACTGGAAACAAGTTATGGAGGACGGTGGATCCTTGGACGAACCCATGGCCAAGTTGTTGAGTGTGGTGCGGTGGCCGTCTGTCGGTGGCGGGGAACCAGATCCGAGGCGGCAAATGACGGCGTAGCGACAACAGCTCTGGTGTGGCAGACGGTTGCGACAATGGAGCGGCAGCGGTGAGGCGCAGGACGGCGTGGTCGAAGTGGTTCTCATATGGCGCACGTCGGCGTCGGCGTCAGCGTCGTGGAGGCAGCTCTGCCTCGGCTTCAGCTGCTAAGTCCTGGAGGGCGTTGCGGTTGCGGTTGTGTTGGACGACGACGTCGGGGTACCGGCTCCGACGTGATGGAGGAGGGCGGCGGTGGATTGGGCGCGATGGGGTGGAGGACGGAGGAGGTTGGGGTTTCGCGGCTGGTGGATAGGGTGTTTTGGCACCCACGGAGTACGAATGGGGAAACGAAGGGAGGGGGGAACTAAGGGGGAACAATGGTTCGGTTTGGGACGCGCTTGTTTGAAATTTGGGGAAAGTTACAAACCTTGCCCCCATCTAAAATTTCGGACATATTGCGGGTCAGGGGCAAGACAGTAATCTCAGGTGTCCCAAATGGTGGGCGGGATAGATTTCGGCCGAGTGCATGGGTGCTTAGGCGCCCACGGCGGATGAATGCTTCTCAGAGGCGGTTGAGACTGGCATCTTGGTAAAGTTATAAACCTACCCGTTTTAGACCTTTGGACATCGGGCCGATAGGCTACACAGGTCAGAGTCAGGACAATAATTTCCTACCACCAAACATTAGTCTCGCGCGGTTTCGGTGACCAGAGGCTTATTTGGCGTTTTGTTCAATATTTGGGAGCAGAAGCATTAATGTTTTTAGTTCTCTTGAATTGAACTTTCAGGATTTGTCAAACTTTACAAATCTTGACTCTTGAAAATCCTAAAACTACATTTATTTTGGAACGGAGGGGGTACATTTGAATATACATTGTACATGAGTATATATTAAAAAATATGCAACTTACCTCAGCTCATGCATGGTTCCAGATATAATCTCCTTGGTTGCAAAAAAATAGTTAGACATGTGTATGAATATGTAGCATGTTCAAATGCACAACAAAGATTGATGCCCCTTTTAGATCTGATTTACAAATGCCATTATCTTGGATTCAAATGGATGAATGCACTTCCTATGAATTCGAATCTTCGAAACCCCCTTTATGTTGGATACAACATGTATTCTATTTCGTATCTAGCAATTTGGAATATATCCATGTAAGTGAAAAATGTATAAAGTGCTTCACACTAACAACATGGAGTGCACTAATTAATGTTTATATATGAATTGCAAAAGCAATGCATTGTCTGGATTTCAAACCACTCTCACTCTATGGATCGATAATATGAAATAAACCCATGCACATGCTAGAATTCAATAGAGTATGGTTGTCTGATAGATCGATGTTCGTTCATACGCAAATTGCAATATTCATGATCTCATCCAAAAATAACAATGACATTTATATTTTAATTTAATGCGTAGAACCGCCTTTTACATGTAGATGCACTATGCACTACTGCACGATGCTGCTAACGCGACACTACATCAGAGACCCTTTGACGAAACTGTGTGCGATGCATTAATCACAAACGGTGACGTAAAATAACCGTAAAAAAAGATGCAAAACATTTGCGATGAAGGATACATCAAACATGCTTCAGATTTTAGTTGCGTGTGCGATGAGGAGCATACGGTTCAGTTCAATGAACTATTTGCGATGAGGCAGAACAAAAGAAATGGGCAGCCAGATGAAGGCCTGTGCGATATACGACATACAGTTCACTCGGATAAATTATTTGTGATGAGGCGGAACAATAGAAACGGGCAGCCCAATGAAGGTGTGTGCGATATACGGCATACAGTTCACTCGGATGAACTGTTTGCGTTGAGGAAGGTGAACAGAAATGGTTCAACTTAACAAGATGTGTGTCATACGTGGCAAACAGGTATGTAATCCGAAATGCGTGGGAAGACCAATAACAACACAGACGATTCCTGCTAACAAGCCGCGTGTGTTGTGAGCAAACGATTGCCGGTATGCAATTGTTAGTGGTTGATGAAATCATCACCGACGGGTTCCATTGTTTAGACCGTGGGGATGTGATTTGCTCTGTCTACAGAGCATCAGTATATATACTTAAGAAGACAGCATTGCAAAACCAAATTAAGCATACAATTACACAAGTGACTACACACATAACATTTCCACACACCAAAGTAAGCAATTACATGCATACTAAACTAGGAGAAACGAGGATCTAATCATCTACTTATTATTGCGACGACGCTTGCCATGGATCTGCTTTCGGCTGGATCCCTGGCCGTTTTGGTGAAGGAGGCACTTCCTCATGTCAATGATCCGCCTGTACATGTCGTAGCTCGTGTATGCCTCCTTGGCCGCGTACACGACATGAGCTTTGTCATGTTTCTCCATCCAGGCCGAGTGCCAGGCACGCTTGTCCTTGTTGCAGAAATCCTTCATGTCTCTGTAGTAGGGGTCCATGATGGCCTCGGCGAGGTGAACCAGTGAGTCCTTCTGATGCTCCTTGTTGCCCCAGATCTTGAATTGGCCCAGGATGTCAACAAGATTCTGGCTTGGGATGCCCGAATTCTTGAGCACCTTTACATCATTGATGATGTCCACCATAGCGAACATGTAGTGGGGGTTGTTGACAAACCTGGCGAAACGCTCGCAAGGCCTTGTGGCCAGGTAGTAGTGGTAGAGGAGGACATGGTTGTGCATGCACATCTGGGCGATGGCGACCTTGGGACGAGACCCGGCACGAGCGCGGGTGTACTCGAGATCAAACCCGACCACCTTGTACTTCTCCTCGGCAATCAACAACTCCATGATCGATGTGGATGGAGTGCTCCACGCAGACCGGTTTGTTGGTGTACATGATACGTGTCCATCGTATCTATAATTTTTGATTGTTTCATGCCAATATTATATCACTTTCACATACTTTTGGCAACTTTTTATATGATTTATTGGACTAACCTATTGATCTAATGCCTAGTGCCAGTTCCTGTTTTCTGCATGTTTTTTGTATCGCAGAGTATCCATATCAAACGAAGTCCAAATGCAATAAAATTTCACGGAGAATTATTTTGTAATATATGTGATTTTTGGGAGTTGGAATCACCGCAAACGGAGGCCCGTGCTGGGCACAACCCACCAGGGCGCGCCAGAGGAGCCAGGCGTGCCGTGGTGGGTTGTGCTCACCTCGTACGTCGGTTGGACCTCTACTTCAGGTGCAAAGAAGCTTATATCTGGAAAAAAATCGTGTTAAAATCTTAGCACAATCGGAGTTACGGATCTCCGGGAATATAAGAAACGGTTTTTGGCAAGATCTGGGGAACGCGAAACAGAAGAGAACAGAGAGGGAGATCCAATCTCGGAGGGGCTCCCACCCCTCCGGCGCCATGGAGACCAAGGACCAGAGTGGGAACTTTCCTTCCATCTAGGGGGGAGGCCAAGGAAGAAGAAGAAGAAGAAGAAGGAGGGGCGCTCTCTCCCCCTCGCTTCCGGTGGCGCCGGAGTGCCACCAGAGGCAACGATCGGGACGGCGATCTACATCAAAAATCTTGCTACCGTCAACACCAACTTTCTCCCCCTATATGCAGCGGTGTAGCACATCTTCCCCCCTGCTGTAATATCTACTTAAACATGGTGCTCAACTCCATATATTATTTCCCAATGATCTATGGTTATCCTATGATGTTTTAGTTGATCCGTTTTGTCCTATGGGTTAATCGTGATCTTGGTTGGTATGATTGTATATTTTATTTATGGTGCTGTCCTGCGGTGCCCTCCGTCTCGCGCAAAGGTGAGGGTCCCCCGCTGTAGGGTGTTGCAATATGTTCATGGTTCGCTTATAGTGGGTTGCGAGAGTGACAGAAACTTAAACCCGAGTAACTGGGGTATGACATATGGGAGTAAAGAGGACTTGATAATTAATGCCATGGTTGGGTTTCATGACCTTAATGATCTTTAGTAGTTGTGGATGCTTGCTAGATTTCCAATCATAAGTGCATATGATCCAAGTAGAGAAAGTATGTTAGCTCATGCCTCACCCTCATATAAAGTTCCAAGAGTGATTATCGGTACTTGTTATCGATTGCCTAGGCACAAATAACTTTCTTGTTGACAAAAGCTCTCTACTAAAACTAACTTAGTTGTGTCTTTATCTAAACAGCCCCTAGATTTTATTTATGTGCTCTTTATTATCTTGCAAACCTATCCTATCACACCAACAAAGTACTTCTAGTTTCATACTTGTTCTAGGTAAAGCGAACGTCAAGCGTGCGTACAGTTGTATCGGTGGTCGATAGAACTTGAGGGAATATTTGTTCTAACTTTAGCTACTCGTTGGGTTCGACACTCTTACTTATCGAAAGAGGCTACAATTGATCCCCCATAATTGTGGGTTATCAAGACCTTTTTCTGGCGCCGTTGCCCTGGAGCAATAGCGTGGGGTGAATATTCTCGTGTGTGCTTGTTTGCTTTATCACTAAGTAGTTTTTATTTCTTGTTCTAAGTTGTTCTCTATCTTTAGTTATGGATCACGAAACACCAAAAATATTAGTTGTCCTTACTACTCATGGAGATGGGGAACCTCCTAAAACCCTTGATGCTCGTTATGTGAAAGATATTATGCACTACTTTGATAATCCTGAGAAAACCCCATTCAACTATATAATGGGAGTAACATTGGATCAACGTGAATACTTTAGGGATTATCGCTTGACTCATAAAGAGAAATTGTTATGGGATCAAATTCATATGTTGCACTGGTATGCTTGGGAGCTATCCTTCAGATATGATTATACTTGTTGCTCTAGAATGAATGCTCCACATCTTCCCTTTTCATGTGAATTTAATGATAATGAAACCTTAGCTTCTTATGCTAGAGGTATATATGATTATTATGATGTGGAACGAATAGAAGAATTTGTTGCTTTTAAGGGTGCTTATGAAATTGAATCTTTGTTTCAAAAGTAAGAAGCTCTTGATGATGATGTTTATAGACCTGAAAATTTTGCCATCCTTAATTATTGCTATGATAATTATAAATACAATTTTGATATTGATGAATTTATTGAGAAAGTCTCCGCTGTTCAAGAAGAGACTAATATTTTGTAGGAGTCTATGGAAGAAGGAATTGATGAAACTATGAGCTCATTAGATGAAAAAGATGATGAGGAGAGCGAAGAACTAAAGGAGGAAGATCGGATTAGCTACCCGTGCCCACCTTCTAATGAGAGTAATTCTTCAACTCATACATTATTTAATTTCCCTTTGTGCTTACCGAAGGATGAATGCCATGATAATTGCTATGATCCCGTTGATTCATTTGAAATATCCTTTTTTGATGAACTTGATGCTTGCTATGCTTGTGGCCAAGATGCCAATATGAACGATGCTTATGGAGATGAACTTGCTATAGTTCCTTATGCTAAGAATGACATTATTACTATTGCACCCACACATGATAGTCCTATTATCTTTTTGAATTCTCCAAACTACACTATATCGAAGAAGTTTGCTCTTATTAAGGATTATATTGATGGGTTGCGTTCTACCATTGCACATGATGATTTTGATGAATATAATATGCATGTGCTTGCTTTTCCTACTTGCAATTATTATGAGAGAGGAACAATATCACTACCTCTCTATGTTTCCAACACGAAAAAATTGCAAGAAACTGTTCATACTATGCATTGGACTTTACTTGATGTTCATGAATTGTTCTTGTATGACATGCCAATGCATAGGAAGAGAGTTAGACTTCATCATTGCTTGTTATATGTTGCTTTGTGCTCACTACTAAATGCCAAATCATTGTTAATTAAAATTGGCTTTGATATACCTTGGGATCCGGGTGGATCCATTACATGAGCACTTTATGCCTAGCTTAATGGCTTTAAAGAAAGCGTTGCCAGGGAGACAACCCGGAAGTTTTAGAGAGTCATTTATTTCTGTTGAGTGCTTTTATATAGTTTAAAAGAAAAAATATAGAGGGGAACTTAAAACTTCACAAAAAGAAAAGTGAAAGTGAGAGGCTCGAGCACCGTGGAAGCGGGAGCTAGCCTTGAACTTTGTTCATGCCCATGGAAACTTTGTGAATCTTAATTACAGAAACTTTTCAACAAAAAAAATTATCCCATTGTACAATTCCATTGTATTATAAAAATAATGTGCCAAGGTTTGCCTTTAGGATGTTTACATTGCTTGTTGGTTTGTGCGGTGCAAAACAGAAACTTTGGCTGTAGTGCGCGATTTTACATTTTTACTGGAACATCAAACGGTTCTGAAACTTTTTGCACTGTCTTTCTATACAATTTTTTCATTTTTACTGGGTTTTTCATAATTTTCGGAGTACATAAGTATGGTGAATGTTCAAATTACTACAGACTGTCCTTTCTAAGACAGATTCTGTTTTTGATGCATTGTTTTGCTCGTTTTGATGAAACTATTGATTTCTATCAGTGGATTAAGCCATGGAAAAGTTATATTACTGTAGCTACAATGAAAAAAAGATGAATTGGTTTGCAACAGTACTTAGAGTAGTGATTTGCTTTATTATACTAACGGATCTTACCAAACTTTCTGTTGAGTTTTGTGTGGATGAAGTGATCAAAGATCGAGGAGGTCTCGATATGAGGAGAAGGAGGAGACGTAAGAGCTCAAGATTGGGGATGCCCAAGGAACCCCAAGTAAATATTCAAGGAGAACCAAGCGTCTAAGCTTGGGGATGCCCCGGAAGGCATCCCATCTTTCTTCAACAAGTATCGGTATGTTTTCGGTTTCGTTTCGTTCATGTGATATGTGCAAATCTTGGAGCGTCTTTTGCATTTAGTTTTCATTTTTATTTTATGCACCATGCTGGTATGAGATAGTCCATGGTTGATTTATAGAATGCTCATTGCACTTCACTTATATCTTTTGAGTATGGCCTTTATAGAATGCTTCATGTGCTTCACTTATATCATTTGAAGTTTGGATTGCCTGTTTCTCTTCACATAGAAAACCGTTGTTTGAAGAATGCTCTTTTGCTTCACTTATATTTGTTAGAGCATGGTCTTTTGTAGAAAGAATTAAACTCTCATGCTTCACTTATATCTATTTAGAGAGTCAACAGGAATTGGTCATTTGCATGGTTAGTCATGAAATCCTACATAAAACTTATGGATCACTGAATATGATATGTTTGATTCCTTGCCATAGTTTTGCGATATAGAGATGGAATATGTGGGAGGTACTAGTAAACAGTTGTGGTTAGTAAGAATATTGGTGTTAAGGTTTGTGATTCCCGAAGCATGCACGTATAGTCTCTCGTTATGCTATGATGTGGGAGCATGATTTATTATTGATTGTCTTCCTTATGAGTGGCGGTCGGGGACGAGCGATGGTCTTTTCCTACCAATCTATCCCCCTAGGGGCATGCATAGTAGTACTTTGCTTCGAGGGCTAATAAACTTTTGCAATAAGTATATGAGTTCTTTACGACTAATGTGAGTCCATGGATTATACACACTCTTACCTTTCCGCAATTTGCTAGCCTCTACGGTACCGTGCATTGCCCTTTCTCACATCGAGACGTGGTGCAAACTTCGCAGGTGCATCCAAACCCCGTGATATGATACGCTCTATCACACATAAGCCTTATTATATCTTCCTCAAAACAGCCACCATACCTACCTATTATGGCTTTTCCATGGCCATTCCGAGATATATTGCAATGCAACTTCCACCGCTTCCGTTTGATGACTTTAGCATTCATTGTCATATTGCTTTGCATGATCATATAGCTGACATAGTAGTTGTGGCTCAGCCACCGTTCATCATTTTTATACATGTTACGCTAGATCATTGCACATCCTGGTACATTGCCAGAGGCATTCATATAGAGTCATACTTTGTCATAGGTATCGAGTTGTAATTTTTATTTCTTTCGAGTTATAAGTAAATAGAAGTGTGATGATCATCATTATTCATTTTTAGAGCAGTGCCCCAGGGAGGAAAGGATGATGGAGACTATGATTCCCCCACAAGTCGGGATGAGACTCCGGACAATGAGAGAAAAAAATCTAAAAATAAAAAAAAAGTGAAAAGAAAAAAAGGAAGAAAAGAAAAAAGAAAAATAAAAAAATAAACAAAGAGAGAAGGGGCATTGTTCGTATCCTTTACCACACTTGTGCTTCAAAATAGCACCATGTTTTTCATATGGAGAGTCTCCTATGTTGTCACTTTCATATACTAGTGGGAATTTTTCATTTTAGGATTAGATGCACACCCACTTAGTTGTCATATTGAGCTTTCATACACTTATAGCTCTTAGTGCATCCGTTGCATGGCAATCCCTACTCCTCACGTTAATATCGATTGATGGGCATCTCCATAGACCGTTGGTTAGCCGCGTCGATGTGAGACTTTCTTACTTTTTTGTCTTCTTTATATTTACCCCTATCATCATACTCTATTCCATCCGTAGTGCTATATCCATGGCTTGCGCTCATGTATTGCGTGATGGTTGAAAAAGCTGAAGCGCGTTAAAAAGTATGAACCAATTGCTCGGCTTGTCATCGGGGTTGTGCATGATAAATACTTTGTGTTAAGAAGACAGAGCATGACAAGACTATATGATTTTGTAGGGATAACTTTCTTTAGCGTTGATATTTTGAAAGACATGATTGTTTGTGGGGATGCCTGAGTATTGATGTCTTTATGTCAAATTATAGACTATTGCTTTGAATCACTTATGTCTTAATATTCATGCCATGATTAGATATATGATCAAGTTTATGCTAGGTCACATTCCACATCAAAAATTATCTTTTTTACCATTTACCTGCTCGAGGACGAGCAGGAATTAAGCTTGGGGATGCTGATACGTGTGACGCCCCCGATTTGACCGTACACTAATCATGCACGCAAATGTGTACGACCAAGATCAGGGACTCACGGGAAGATATCACAACACAACTCTAAAACATAAATAAGTCATACAAGCATCATAATACAAGCCAGGGGCCTCGAGGGCTCGAATACAAGTGCTCGATCACAGACGAGTCAGCGGAAGCAACAATATCTGAGTACAGACATAAGTTAAACAAGTTTACCTTAAGAAGGCTAGCACAAAAGTAGCAACGATCGAAGAGGCAAGGCCTCATGCCTGGGACCTCCTAACTACTCCTCGAAGACGAACTCCATGTAGAATCATCCTCGGGATCTCTAGCTCCTAGACTCCAGCATCTTGTTGCAACAATCAGGTATAGAAAGGGGAAAAGAGGGAGAGAAGCAACCGTGAGTACTCATCCAAAGTACTCGCAAGCAAGGAGCTACACTACATATGGATGGGTATATGTGTAAAGGGGCATATCAGTGGACTGAACTGCAGAATGCCAGAATTAAAAGGGGGATAGCTAGTCCTGTCGAAGACTACGCTTCTGGTCATCTCCATCTTGCAGCATGTAGAAGAGAGTAGATTGAAGTCCTCCAAGTAGCATCGCATAGCATAATCCTACCTGGCGATCCCCTCCTCGTCGCCCTGTTAGAGAGCGATCACCGGGTTGTATCTGGCACTTGGGAGGGTGTATTTTATTCAGTAACCAGTTCTAGTTGTCATAAGGTCAAGGTACAACTCCGGGTCGTCCTTTTACCGAGGGACACGACTATTCGAATAGATAAACTTCCCTGCAGGGGTGCACCACATAACCCAACACGCTCGATCCCATTTGGCCGGACACACTTTTCTGGGTCATGCCCGGCCTCGCAAGATCAACACGTCGCAGCCCCACCTAAGCACAACAGAGCGGTCAGCACGCCGGTCTAATCCTAAGCGCGCAGGGGTCTGGGCCCATCGCCCTATGCACACCTGCACGTTGCGAACGCGGCCGCGAGCAGACCTAGCAACCCACACGATCACGGCGGTTACGTCAAGCGGTCCAACACGGCGCGCGCCACTCAGTCGCTGACGTTACGAAGGCTTCGGCTGATACCACGACGCCGGGATACCCATAACTACTCCCGCGTAGATGGCTAGTGCGTATAGACCAAATGGCCAGACTCAGATCAAATACCAAGATCTCGTTAAGCATGTTAAGTATCCACGAACGCCGACCAGGGCCAGGCCCACCTCTCTCCTAGGTGGTCTCAACCTGCCCTGTCGCTCCGCCATAAAGTAACAGTCGGGGGCCGTCAGGAACCCAGGCCCACCTCTACCGGGATGGAGCCACCTGTCCTTTCAGCCCCCTCATCAGAATCACTTGCGGGTACTCAACGAGCCGACCCGACTTTAGTCACCACATGTGTCATGTATATAATGTATATAGTATATACCCGTGATCACCTCCCGAAGTGATCACGGCCCAGTAGTATAGCATGGCAGACGGACAAGAGTGTAGGGCCACTGATGGAACACTAGCATCCTATACTAAGCAGTAGGATAGCAGGTAAGGGTAACAATTGTAGTAACAAAGACAGGCTATGCATCAGGATAGGATTAACGGAAAGCAGTAACATGCTACACTACTCTAATGCAAGCAGTATAGAGAAGAATAGGCGATATCTGGTGATCAAGGGGGGGCTTGCCTGGTTGCTCTGGCAAGTAGGAGGGGTCGTCGACTCCGTAGTCGAACTGGGCAGCAGCAGTGTCGGTCTCGTAGTCTACCGGAGAGAAGAGGGGGAAGAAACAGTAAATACAATGCAAACATAAGCATGACGATGCATGACATGACAATGAGCGGGGCTAGGTGTGTCCTAACGCGACAGTAGGTGGTACCGGCGAAGGGGGGAACGTCCGGGAAAGTATTCCCGATGTTTTGCGTTTTCGAACAGATGGACCGGAGGGGGAAAGTTGCGAGTTCGATGGGTTAGGGAGGTGTGGTGGACGAACGGACTGCGTATCCAGATTCGTCTCGTCGTTCTGAGCAACTTTCATGTTGAAAATATTTTAATCCGAGTTACGGATTAAAAGATATGATTTTCTAAAGATTTTATCAATTTCTGGAATTTAATTAATTATTTAATTTAATTCGAAATTTGGATTTGTGACATCAGCATGATGTCATGCTGACATCAGCAGTCAACAGGGGTTGACTAAGTCAAACTGACATGTGGGTCCAGTGGGACCCACCTGTCATTCTCTGTTTAGGTTAATTAGGGTTTAGCTAAATAATTATTATTTAATTAAATTAATTATCTAATTAGATTAATTTAAACAGGATTAATTAATTTAATTAATTAATTAATTAATTTTTTTATTAACTAGTTTATTATTTTTATTATTATTATTATTATTATTATTATTATTATTATATTTTTTTTATTTTTTTGTTCTCAGGGGCGTGGGGCCCCCTAGTCAGTGGCTCAGGAGGAGCCATAGCGGGTGTGGGCTACGGGCTCAGCCCGAACGGGCGAGGGGGATACGGGCGACGGGCGCCAGCCCATCGGGGCCCTTGCCC